>NC_065555.1:29744460-30046273 GCF_022605725.1 Anthonomus grandis grandis
TAAAATATGTAAATTTATTTTTTTGGTACTTTACCAAGTAATTAGGATGATTATCTTCGTAATGATATGAACAAATTGGAATTGTTCCGATACTTAGCCCAAGCAGTTTTAAACAGCTTCAACGATGATGTTCACATTGTGACACATGTGGGCGATAAAATATTATCGTCGAAACCTTGTTTCAACAGCTTACATGGAAGCATAATATGTAACCATATGGAGGAAGCAGATAGCCGCCTCATGTTACACACCAAGGATATGGTGTTGTATAGTGCTAAACGTGTGGTGATTTAAAGCAATGACACTGATGTTCTAGTGCTGGCAGTTTCATTTTTTTTCAAACTGAAAAAGAATGAACTCGAGGAATTGTATTTACTTTTCGGGTCTGGGGTTACGATAATTTTTTGATACCATGGCAGAAAATCTAGGAAAAGCAAAGTCAGTTGCTTTAAGGGGCGGGGCTTCCATGCATATACTGGTTGCGACACGGTGTCTTATTTTGCAACCAAGGGAAAGCGTTCAGCCTGAGCTGCGTGGCGGGACGATTCAGCTACGAATACATTTAAAAGACTGGCCTGGCCTTTGGACAATGAACCAGATGAAGAGCTTGTGGAAGTTTTGGAAAAATATACAGTAATATTGTACGGTGCGAGATGGAACATGTACTGTACAGGTGTGGATCAAGCTAGAAAGCATTTATTTGCAACCGAGCATAAGCACTTTTTTTTTTTTTTTTTTGGGTCGGTGGAGAAATTCTTTATGGACACTGGTTACGCGGCGCCGCCCCCAGTAGTGTGGGACTCAGTGTCGAGTCTGTTTCGTCCTGTACCCACGAAAACTCCACCGCTGGGTGGTGCCTTGTGGCTCCCTACACTGCGGTCTGCTAAGAAGCAGTCCTATTGTGTCCCATATGTTTAGTCCCACAGGTTTAATTCTGTAGCTTCAGGAAGTCCAGGATTGTGCCCAGTGGTAGATTTCTTATACCCTCTGGTGAGGGTTTCTCTTCCCCCAGGAATGTTGCCCTGGTTTGATTAAATGCTTCACGGAAGCACAGTATGTGAAGAGTTGTTTCGTCCTCCTCATTGCATCCCCTACATAGCGAGGTAACTGATTTCCCTAGCGTATGCAGGTGTTTCCTGCTGGGCGCACGGCCTGTAAATAGCCCCGCGAGCCTTCGCAGTTGTTGTCTGGAGAGGCCCAGTATGTTCTCACCCTTCTTGAAGGGTGGGCTGCCTATAAGTTATTTGGATTGTTCCATCTTTGGCAGCTGTTCCCAGTAGGATTTGTTCTGGTTTGTTAGCCAGTTGCCGATTTCCCTCTTCCAGGTCTTATCGTTGACACAACATGTTGGTTTAGGGCCTACCAGGCTGTTGCTGGCTCCCTGAGTTGCAAGTTGGATAGCCCTTCTTGCAGCCTTATTGTTGCCCATATTCTCTGCTAGGATTATCTCTGGCCTATTTTGCGCTTCGGCGAGGTTCCTGAGATCCTCCCAGCAGCTTTGCACAGTCCTTGACTTAGTCTCGAACTGTTGTAGTGCAAGTGTTGCAGCCTGGTCTCCTGTGAAAATTCCGAAGATTTTTCCTCTTGGCAGCCCTTCTCTCATCAGTTGGACACAGGTTTGTATTCCTATTATGCTTGCCTGTAAATTTGTTGTTTCCAGGCCCAGATTTAGCATGAGTTGTCTGCCCTGTTGTTCGTCTTCTACCATGCCCACAGCTACCCCGATCTTGAATCGTTTAGTTGCCGTGTGCCATACTGAGTAACCTCTTTGCCTGAGCCTGTTCGCTTCTGCGTCCAGTGGTCCCCTTTTCTCTTTGATGACAAAAGGTTTGTCTAGGTATGTGACCTTGGTTCTGTCTGTTCTTAGGGCCAGGCGCCCAAGGTTCTGTATCTTGACAAATAAGGCATTGTGCCCATCTTTCGATAGGGTTGTTGCGCCATTTGACAGCAGTCTTTTCGCCCCCGATATAGCTTCAGCCCGTACCACTAAGTGTAGCGGGCCTAGTCCTAACAGGTTCTCTAGGGCAGCAGTCGGTGTTGTTGAAATCGCTCCTGTTATGCCCAGACATGCTATTCGTTGTGTTTTGTTGAGTATCTGTATTACAGTCCTCTTTTCTGCCGCATGCACTTAAATGCCATCCCTTCAACACGTGGTGCACTTATTCAACACATCAAACGATCTGCCTACCAGGCAGGTCACATCTGGGGCAGGTCTATTAAGGTTAAACCAGACTGTTCTCCTTCACCAACATTGTGGAGTTGGACCAAAGTTAAGGGACAATTTAAACCGTTTTGGACACATCTTCCAAAGGTTTGGAGTGTGTGTAGGGCCCTTGGCAATTATTGTGGTTGCACTAAAGGATGTGAAAGTCAACGGTGCAGCTGCCATCAATACCAGCTGCCCTGCACTTTGGCATGTAAGAAGTGCAAAGGACAATGCCAAAACCAGAGGTTTCTAAGCCCTTTTGATAGTTTTTTAATATTATTTATAATTATTATTCTTTTACTCGTAGGTTTAATAGTCCTGAGGCAGAAACCGATCCCAACCAAGATGACGACCTTTCGATTTTAATTAAAAAATTCAGCTCAAAAACCTATGAAATGATACCAAACACATTAACATTTGGAGATGTTGACAAATGTTACTTTTTTCCCCGCTATTTTGAAAAATGGCGCTGTAATTCGTCTGCCGGTGAATGTTTGTGTATTCAGACATTAGCATTGCCTTACGAAGGTACAAATAAAGCGATAACCATTTTAAACATGCCTTTCTAGATGTATTTACGCATTTCAATATTTTACTTTTAAAATATACTCCCTCCACCTCCGAACCAAAATCCTAAGGGATAAAAACTTAAGAACTACGGGTAAAATCAATCTATTAGGTTCATATTACACCTGTGCAAAGTGGCTTGCTTGTATCACAAAGTGCAGTTTTTTTTTTCTTGTACCGCTAGCACTAAAGATAGTTATTTACTATCTCTGTTGCGGCTAGTGATTTTAGAGAATAGGCTTATGCACATTTTCAGAAGCTATCGATTATTGTTAGCAATTTTATTCCAATGTATAAATGTCTAAGTGAATGATTTCAAGTGGTCTTATTGCAGTAGGAGTAATATTTGTTGAAATTTTAACAGGGTTTCTTTTATATTTACTTCGTGCACAAATTTCACATTCATTAATATAAGTTTGAACTGTGCTTTGATATCGTTTTTGTCAGTAATGTCAACTAATTTTGTGAGACAACGTTTGAATTTAATTGAAGGCCATCTAAAGTTTCCTTTACAGAAAGGTTCAAAGATGTCGGGGTTTTCAAAATATAGATGGTATTGTTTTTCAGGAACAATTGATTATTTCATGAAATTGAAAATAGCTTGTTCAAAGTTTTTATTTCATATTTGTACAATTATTATTCGACGTTTTTTATTAAATAGAATTCATATAATAGGTTTCGCAGTAGAATGTAAAACATTTTGTACACAAATTTGATTAGCTCCATAATTTACAGCATTATAATTTTTCTATAATGGGGATGCATACTATAGGACTTTATTCAGCGTTTGTGTAGATGGTTTCATCATCCAAAGATATAATGGGTGATTCATCGTCTGGTTAGGCAATGATGGATAACGAATCTAGGCTAGAGTTTTTATTGTTAGTCACTCTTTAATTTTGTGAAGGTCCTCTACTATGAGAGATCTGACTACTTTTTGATCTTTGTTATGCCACAGAATTGTAGTATCATCGGCAAACTGAACCACTAGCCCAAGCAGAGTGATAGAGAGCTTAAGTCATTAACGTATAATAAAAATAAAATAGGACCTAACACTGACCCTTGAGGTACACCACATTTAAGGTGTGCTATCCCTGAAGAAAATCCAGATGCAACCACCCCCTGGGTGCGACCAGACAGGTATACTTCAACCACCCCAGAGCCACTCCCCTAAATCTGTAAAAATCAAGCTTTGACAGCAGTATTCCATGATCCACACAATCGAAGGCCCTGGACAGATTTTATAGAATAAGAATAAGTAATATTTTTCATGGAACACTTCTAATCAAACTCCCAAATGACTTATGGTATCCTGAAGAGGTCAATATGTATAGGAAGAGAATTCGCTGATTTTGAGGATCTTGAAATGAAAGCCCAGATTGGTGCGTCTATGGTTGATTAAACGTTTGAACATAACTCATTTGCTTTCTTAGAAAGTCATAAGGACAACAGTAGAAGACTATCCACTAAAGAGTTTATAAGTTTAAAAAACATTTTTAAATTCGTCCCTTCTAGCCTTCAGAGAAAAGCGCACCAGAGGCATAATATCAAACTTTAAAGACATAAAACGTAAAAATTTCTTCGTACCTGTTCAATTCTGTAAATGTGACAAGTATGAGCGGGATTCCATGCAGAGAAACAGTACTGTATAATAGGTCTAATTAAGGAACAATATATTTGTTTTCACAGATAAAGGATCAATAAAATCAACAGTACAACGTTTCACAAAACCTAACATCCTTAGAGCCTTGAACATTATTTTATCAATGTGTTCTACAAAAGACAGCGAGCGATCAACTGTACAGTCATGAAGGGATGACACATACATATTGTTAGGTAATTCTTGGCCTGATTCTAAAGATTTATTAAATTTGTCTATATAATATTTAAAGGCTGAGAAGCTGGGGTTTCTTTCGTATGAATTTAAATACGTGATAATACATCTGCATTCGTGTTTAATTTGCCTTTTTCTGTATATTTATTTTGATGAAATGTATTAGTGCATCGGTAATAGTCATTTATTCGATTCTGGCAGTACAGAAACTATACAAACCTCTTAAGCTTTAAATTAAGCAATTCATCCAAAAAGATGCTGTTATTTATGAACTAGTTCAGTCCTATTGAACAACATTCTTAGACGATTAATTATCAACTCTTATAGTATGAAAATAGTTTATTTAAGTATGGATTTAGCAAATTTCATTATGAGTAAAAACATTTCCCACGTAACGTTTAACGCAAGTTGTAATAAATGTTTAACGTGAGTTAAACGTTTATTTAACTTGCAACGAGCATAGTTAAATAAACGTTTATTTTTTATTTACATTTTTGGTTGAACTTCAACCATAAATATTAAATGAAATGTCCGCGTGATATACGTTGAGAAATATAATAATACTTTTGTTATTCACGCTTAACAAGAAGGTTTATTACATTTTAATAATATACAATTATTATTTCATAAATTTAAATGTTTAAGTATGGTATATTGTATACTATTCAAAGATGCTTACAAAATGCGTTTATTAAAATGAGCTTCTAAAGAAATTTACTTACCATCAACAAAATGTTGAATATTTAGTTAAAGGAAACCAGTATAAAACCAGTTATAAAGTAGTATAAAGTTGTAAAATTCGCATCATCTATATTTAACTCAATGCTTGAGAGAATATAAAACATTTGATTGGTCTAGTTAAATAATTCCCACGGTAAGAAAAAAGTGCCGAATTGATTGGCAGAATGTCAAACAGTACTCAACTCATCATAAAAATAATCAATTAGTTGTCAAAATTAATCAGAAATATATGGATTGTTTTATTATTTTTAACTGTAATTTCTCGATATACAGGTCGAATGTCGACATTCTGCCATTGATTTCAGCACCTTTGTGGTTCGTTCAATTGTAATCTTTTTATAGTAATTTCAAAATTATGATTTTATTAATTTCACAATCTCATAGACACATTTTTAGAATTAAGGAGAGTTTTAGGAGTTTTTTTATAATTTTTACGCTTAACTGATAAAACTCAAAAAAAATAATTAATCTAGTTGAAAGCTTTATTTTATATGAAAATAAAGTTTTCCCAGTTCAATGGCAGAATGGCAAACCAGTTATTTATTTTGATTGGATATTATGGACGGAAAAACAAATTCAAAATAATTTCTTACTGGGCAAATGTTTGGGGTGGGTGGCTGGGGTAAGGGTTGTTTTGATGAATAACAATGTTTTTGCAGAAAATATATATGCAATATTAAATTTAATAAAACTGTTCATTTAAATTTAATATAATCTTAAATATAAATATTTAGTATAAAGACAGCGTTACTAGATTGGATAATATGGACGAACAACAGTGATTTTTCAGAAGAATTTTTTCAAATATTTAAGGTGTAATAATTGAATTTAAAAAACTAGATATATAAATTTTGTATTAATTTTTTTTTAAATACCGAAATTTCCTTCTTCATGTAAACCAAATAGTATACGATATACGTACATATGTTGTACAGTTTAATAAATATATATTTAACGATAATAATATATGATGTGTTGCTTGGGTTGTTACTATAAGGCTCTATAGAAAAATATACCTATCCATTTATATTTTAAAGCATGACTATTATTAGATGCCGCTACTGGTACTTATTCCAAAATAAAAGTAAGAATGAATATTCGCAGACTGGTAACGGAAAGAAGCTGTTCCTTTATCAAAAACGAAATCCATGTATTTCATAATAATGGTACAAAACAAGTTTTATTCTATAGAAATTCAAATTTTATACTGATAGGCAGATATTAAATTAAATTTCGGCAGCTGTACGCTGTAATTGACTATCCGGAAATTCAAATAGAACACCAGCACGTATTCAGCGTAAGAAATATATTAATATCAGCCTAGCGTTGGGTCTAGTACCATTTCTGTGTTATGTTCTGGTTAGTCTGTAAATTTTATAAAATAAGAAGACATTTGTAGAACGATGGTCTTCGGTTTTCGCCTTTGTTCGTTTTAGTAGAGTTGTCCTTTAACGAAATCAAGGTCTACAGCCGAAAGCGTTAGGCTAATATTAATATATTTCTTACGCTGAATACGTGCTGGTGTTCTATTTGACTTTCCTACAAATCTTGTTATTGATTCACATGTGGCTTCCATGACTTGCTATAGATT
Source organism: Anthonomus grandis grandis (assembly GCF_022605725.1). NCBI lineage: Eukaryota > Metazoa > Arthropoda > Insecta > Coleoptera > Curculionidae > Anthonomus > Anthonomus grandis. The sequence continues at coordinate 29,751,400 of NC_065555.1, forward strand.
TGTGCCATGAGGTAGTGGTTGAAAATCTCTCCACCTCTCAGGTGCTGACTGTTAAAGTTGGTAAATTGTTCTCTATGTTAGGCTCGAAGAATCTATCCATGTTTATACAGATACTTATGTTTTTTAGTTAGGACTTTTTCTTTCTCCTTTTCTACTCGTATTTTATTATACTACGTACTCCGTTTACATAGTTTTTTATACTCCTTGTACCGTAATAAATGTTCCAGATAGTTTCTGTTTTTTGTTTTTACTTCATACACATTCTAGTTAAAACTTTTACATTTGTTGTTCTGGTAATCCAGGCTACACGGATCATTCGTCTGTTTATCTACATTTTAAAGGCGTCGATTTCCGAAGTTCGTCCTGCTTCACCGTCCATGTCAAACAGTATATTCCCTATTTAAAGAAAACCTGTCCTAACCCTATTCATCTCTAATTCCATTCTCAAAGTTTCATCCATTAGAGTGCTCATCAATGCCTGCAGTTATTTTACGGATTCTCCCATGACTAAAGTATCATCTGCTTATCTTATTGTTGTTCATCATGATACCGTTTATTTTTGCTCCTTCTAGTCGTTCTTCTAAGGTTTATATGATTAAAAATAAATTAAATTATGTTATTTTTTATGATCTAGAAAATAAAGAGATGTATTGTTTTGAGGTTAGGGTAATTAACAACAACAATCAATCAATATTCAAGTCTAACCTAGCTATTCAAGCAACCTCTAGCAGAGGTTCTGATTGGTAACCTAATACATTTGCCTATTCTTTCAATTGATAAATCACAAGTACTAACATAAAGTAATAAATATGCTAAAAAACTAAATCTAGACGAAATTACAAAGTATCAGGCTCAATTCAGCTCACGATCTATATTGCTGACTGGAGGCAAAAACGGGTATTAGCCATCATCTTTTAGAAAAGCCGATACGCGCATTCTGCGGATAACTACAACTAGATAGCAGCAATACCTGCGTAATAACTGTGCAATTGATACACAATTACCCGTGAAGCTCGGCAAATCAGGTGACCAAAATGGCCGTGATTATGCAAAGTGTTTTGCGCGTTGCTCTTCGACGCGCGCTGTAATTTCGTCTTGATATTCATCATTGGTCGAGGATTGTAGTCATTTTTTTTCTATTTGTTTTCTTTGTCGAATACTCGTGTGCAAAAAATTTATATTGCACTATAAACTTTTACTTGCTTACTGATTATGTGTTGGTCTCTATCGATGAGTGTCACATTTAATTTATTGTAACCCATTTCTATCTAACTATAAGCTACATTTTGATTTGATTTATTTCTCCAAAGAATTATAAATATTCGTTTTTAAGATATATTCGCAGTACAATGATATGAAAACTAAAAAATCAAGTTAATCAAATTATGGACTATCAATTACAGAACAGGTTCCTCTAAATTAACTAAAATACCGCTTTTTTTTATTTTAAAGAATTTTTCTAATAATGACCTAGTTTTAAAATTTACTTTTTTTAATAATAGGGTATCTAATCCTAGTCTTGAAAGGAATTTTTCTAGCTTCATTAATCAAATTTAGAACTATAAAGATCTGAAATTTTACCTAATAAATCTCCCTATAAACTTAATTTATTTAATTAGTAATTACTAAAAAATTTGTATTGCCTAATTTGTATAACCGTATTGCTGGCACAAATTTTGTTTAAACTTAGAAATTTACTATTTCTTCATTTTTTACATTAATAAATTTTGTAACAATGTCCTAGAATTTATTAAATATTTAATGACCTTTTTACATTCAGTATAATGTTTGGATAAATTCTGCTTCACAAAAACTTTGTTTTTTAAGCAACAAACTTTCCAATTAAATTAAGTTGTAAATTATGGAATTCGGATGAATTTTGATATTTTGCTTAATATTTTAACAAACATATAAAATTATTAATTTGGATTGTCTAACTTATAAATTTTTTATTAGAATCTCTTTTCACGATATAATATTATAATTTGTGACTATTTTTTGTTTAATTTCTAAAACCCAGGTCTATGAATAGTGAGTGGGAAATGTGTGGGTCCTTTAGAAATTATAGTACGTAAGTAGAAAAGTGATAAGCGGAAGACTTTCTTTAATATGGGGATTAAATAAATAAAGTCCTAAGAAAAAAAAGTCCCAACATAATAATTTCAACTTTTTCAATCTGCCTACTGTAGTTTCCGAATGAATCACACTTTTCCCACTAATTTTAAGCGCACGGTATACAAAAAGCAAATTCAAATTTAGCGCCACAAACCAATTTTCACTTCCAATTAGTACTTCTCCTCGACATTCAGAGGGCGCTCTCAGTCGACAGTTTACTATTCTATTAGCGTTTATGGAGCATCTTCGTATCTAAGAAGTATTAATTATGGGTATTGCCAACACTACGAAAAAAAAAACTTATGAAGCTAAAACAAACACGCTGTGATGGAATTGCACTAATTCTGTTACATGTTACTTGCACACATAAAATAAGTTCTGAAATAATTATTATTTTTCGCCATTTAGTTGCAACTAATATAATTTAAATGTTTTTAAAAATAATAATCCCGTAAGGTGATATGAATTAATGCTGATCGAGCCGCATGGTTGCCCTCCGTCACAAGTTTTAAATAATAATTTTTGACCACGGTTTGTCACCATTTAATGGCGTATTTTTATTTTTGTTTGTAACAGGAATTTTTCGTTAAATAAAAAAAAAAAAAATTGAAAAGTTAGAATCGGGCCGCCACTGTAGTCATATCCTAAAAGCTCGGCGCTTATAAGAAACTAAATTATGCTAATCAGGTATTCGATACATCAATACCATTTGAGAGAAACAACTCTAATTGTTTTCGGTTGGGCTTGAAGCCAATAAATTTTATGGTGACTTTGGAATGCTGCTTCACGGCTCGAGGTACCTACTTAATTTGATAGGGAAATTAGACGGAATTAAATAATCGCGCTTATTTATTTATCATTGTAAACTGTATTGACCTGACCAAGATGATTGAAAATATCATAATAAACATACTAACAAAGATCTTTTACTTGATTACTCCACCTCAAATATTTAATAAAATTCTTCTGAAAAATTACAGTTTTTCGTCCATAATATCCAATCTAATAGCACTGTTTTTATATTAAAGATGTATTAATATATATCTAATGTATATAAATAAACTGTGTTATTCGATTAGATATTAACGACAAAAAATGGGATAAGGTTAATGAAAATCTTTTTTTTTTTTCAGACGAAATTTGCCTACGAAAAAAGTGCTTTTAAGGAAAATTATAGATTATAAAAAATCTATAGTCTTTGTATTTATACTTTTCTTACATAACTTATAACATAATTTGTTTCAATGCTTTATATTTCTTTTGCCTATTGTCTATCTAAGATACACTCCTGCAAAGTCATAAAAATGTAAACAGTTTGGCGCCCAACATTTTTAGCAAATTTTTAATATTAACCCTCCTAAATGACTGATTGGTTTAAAAAACACTTTTTGTTATTCTTAATTTGATTCTCTTAAGAACGATCTCATACTCGTACTCTAATGTAAAAACCCAAAAGAAAATTTTTATTTTCTATTATCATTATATTATCTATAAAAGCTTGTTGCAGAAAGGGTACAAGAATCGTAACTTATGCCCAATCGTTTCACTAAAAACATATTATTTTCTCGAATTGTTATATATCATACTATAAGTGCTTGGTCCGAAAGTATAATCCCAGCAAACGAAATGGTATTTTGATCACGTTGCATCGCTATACTAATGATGCCTTCTTCGTGCCTCTTTGTTTATTCGGAGCTACTGGCCAATAACTTTAATCCCAATCTCCTTTTACCAATTAACCAGGGTACAGACAAGTCTCACTTTTTATTTAATTCAGCCCGCTTATCACTGAAAGAGTGGGTTCAATTTACGGCCTGCCGACACATTGAAGTGAGATAACGACAGTCCGAAAATACCGGTGTTTCGTTTAATGGCATTTTAAACGGAATCGAGTACACTCATCTGTCGGGTTATCTTCGCGTTGTATCTCTTTTTTGGAAGCTACGGTAGCGTATCTCTTCTCGATAGAACTCGTCTGATGAATGGGACTGGTTTACGGTCCCGATTTACTGTGGCGGTAATTTGGTTTTTGACTTTTCTACTTTTTTTTCTTCCATTTAAAGAAGACATGTTATTTAAGTACTAGGAAATAAGCTAAGGCTTAAAATATAGTCTATTGAATAGACAAATTTTAAAAATAAAGAAGTAATTAGATCTTCGATGATTTTAAGCTCTTGGAATCTAATGATTTAAATTTACGATTATCTAGTTTTTGAACTGCATAAAAATCAAAGGGCTTATTTGAAGTCATTATCATCATTGTTGATCACAGTTGTCTATCGCCGTCCATACACCTCCCCTAATCGTTGCTTATTTTGTTGGACTTGTGCTCGCCTCTTCTAGCGGATCGTTCTTTGTTTCTCTTACTAAATCATGGTTTCCACTCTATAAAGAGTCCTCCATCGTAGATATATGGCCTGCCCACCTCCATCACAATTTACATAGAAGACATTCGTCACTTTAGATACACGCCAAATTTCTCCGTTGTTTTTCGGTCTAGGAGAGTTACATCTATCATTTTCCTTCATACTGCTCATTGTGCAGTTTGTAATCTATAAATAATCTCTTTGTAATAACTCTTTCTTAAGAATTAACTTATAACTTAATTATAACTTAAGAATTCTTTAGTATAGTGGCCAGACGCTGACTAGAAAGCAACAGGTAACCTGTCGCTGTTTTTAGGGCTATGTCTTTAGCTAATAGAGAACTTCCTACTGTAGTACATGGAGGGCTGTTAAGTCATTTAGTCACCAAGTTATGGGTCACCTGGAGGTGCTCTATTGCTGTGGGTCTCTCTTATTAGTGGGTTGGCGTGGTTCAGGACGAGTATTTATTATTCAGATTTCTTAAGTGATTTTTCAGTGTGGTAGTCTGATAGTCTCACGTGGTCTTAGGACCACGGTGACCCTATTATTAGGCTAAAAGTGCGGTTTTGGATGGCTTCCAATTCTAATTTTGGTACTCACTGGCTTCGTTCACATTAAGGTTGGCCTATTTTTTCCAACTAAGCTTAGGTTCAAATATTACTTTCAGATGTTTGGCATGTTACTTCCATTGTAGTGGTGCGTCCTTGCATTCGAGTTTTTCTTTGGGTGCTCTTTTGGTTTTCGAGAAGAATATTACTTATGTTGCCAGGTTCTCGGCTAGTCTTCAGCGGGCCATTTATAATACCAGTCCATTCAGATGCGCTTGAAAGCGGACCCGAACGTTTTTCTTGTGGCTTGTGGCTGTATAGACCATATATGCATACCTAAACGTGGTTATTCAGGTCGATGTTGGAATGTCGCTTATGTAAAGAAGAACGAAGATAATGGTAATCCTTGAGGGATGCTAGATCTGATGAGACGAATTCTGCACCGGTACTCATCAGCGACAGATTCTGATCCTAAAGGAGCGGCCAGAAAGGAAGATGTGCACCAATTTCACAATTTGGTTAGGCAAATGGATGGCGATCAGTTTGTTGAGAAGTTTTTCGTGCTATAGACAGTCCGAACAGGCCTTTGTAGGATCCAAAAATGATGATGTGAATTAGCCTTGCTATTTGGTGCATGATAGAGTAATCCTTGCGTAATCCGCACGGCATGTGCTTGCGGTTTTTGCCACTATGTGAACTTCTGTTTCATGTCAGCAGCTCATATTCTTTTCACGCTTTACGTCTTACTCAATGATATGAACTCCATAAGATAAGGACACTTCATTGGCATTTCCATATTTTTCCTTTGACCTCTGGGAACTGTCAGTAATTCATTCTGAGTCTTGTATAGCATGTTTCACATTTTGATTCTAGAGTGCTTAACCTTTAATTTTTTTTCTTACAAATGATTTATGCCTTTGAATAGACCAGAAGATTCTTACATATTCAGAAATCCACAATTCAGCCGGCTTTATTAAAATTATACTAAGAATCATTTGTATATTTGGGTTTCAAAAACGAAGCGAGAAAATTAAAAATTATTCTAAACACAGAATGGGCTATTAAAGGTTAAATACTGCAAATCAGGACACCGTATATAAAAAAATATGCTTATAATATCACACCGTGTGCTAAAAAAGTATTAAGGTTATATTTTCAAATAGTAAGATACATAATAACAATTTCAAAAAAAATCTAAATTACGAGTATTCTGTTAGTTTTTTTCTATACCGTATCATTTCCGCATAAGTACAAACAAAAAAGATGCATCAGAAGTCATCGTTACTAAATCTCGGGAAAAAAGTTAATGCACCTTGTAAAATTAGGGTCATTGGATGTTTCTCTCTTGATAGTAGTGTAGCACTTACAAAAGTTTCGGGCCATTGATTTTAGAGAACTGAGGATTGTCTGTCTGCAACAAAGGTCTATTAAGATAAATGTACGGAAGAGTAAAACGACGGTTTTCCGTAGAACAGGGATAAGTTGAGTGGCTCCCTTACATTTTAAGTTAAATTAAACTTTATGAAATACCTATCAAGCAACCTTTTAAACAGAATTATACATTTTTCTGCATTTGAAATGGTTATGTTTATCTTTTGATTCTGATATTCTTATCATTAAATTTTAAAATTTTCTATTGTTCTGTCTACTTAATGTTTACATATCAGTCAGTTTATTTATTCATAAAAAATAGTCGAAAATTACTTGTAAAAATAATCTGTAGCGTGGTAGGCTGATAAAACAGGGAGCTCAGACTTTATTGAGATCATAACATTAAGGAACTAATTTCAAGTTTCTTAGTGCAATGATGGAGATGCAGTTTCTCCGAAACTTCATATAAGTTCAACTTCAACGCTCATAATTGTTTTCTCACTATGTAATCTATATATGATTGTAAGGGGTCATGGTAACGAGCCGATACCGACCTAAATGGCAACCCTGCTTGCACGTGATGCATTCTGCTGAATAACTAAAGAAGCTCTGCCTGTTGTTGGACATTAGGGCAACTTCTTGGTCTAAAAATGAAAAATTATTCCTAAAAGGGTCAACGGCATGAAAACGCAGAAGGCAACAGAAAACCACTGCATTAAAGATCCAACTCGTGAACCCAATGTGTTCACGGACTTTATTATGCAAAGAAAACTTATAAGATTTGCCTCCAGTCTCGTAATTAGTAACCTGCAGAACAAAAGCCAAAAAATACAATATTAATGCACCTAGCAATACTGAAGAATGTAATAGACTAAAGATTGGTTTAAACAAGAAAATATCAGATAACACACTTGTCGAAAAGAACATAGAGCGACAGTAGATCATGATCAAAATATACATACAAGAAGCTGTAGTACTTAAATTTAAAAAGACGCAAGCTAAGAAGAAGTAGATGACTAATAAGATTCTGGATATAATGGAGGAAAGGAGACAAGCAAATGGTAATACACTGAAATATAGTGAAATCCATAGAAACAATTGTCGCAGAATTAGAGAAGCAAAGAATACATGGTTATCTAAAGGATGTGAAGAAGTAGGAAAATTACAGGAAAAATGACAGTTTTCACTTCAATAAAAAAAAACTAAAAGACATATCAGCACTTCTAAGAGGGCAAATATCTTAAAAATCACTTAAAATAACCAAATTTATGTTAAAGGATCTCCAGGACAGTTTGAAGATGCACGAATCTTAACAATCTTAGACGAAAGCAGTATGCAATTACTGCTTTTTTTTTAACAACATCAGGTTCCCTGGCTGATTATGCAAATTTTTGGCTCATTAAGACTGAAAGCCAATTTGCTATCAAGAGATAGTTATAGCAAATATGTTAGTAGGGCTGAATGTACTATCCAGAAGGACAACATGTTTTTTTGAAAGTTCATAAGATCGCAGTCTAATGGTGGATCCAATATTCCAAGTGTAATATTCCTTGGTGTCACTAAGGCTGGTTCTGGGTTTTCTATTGCTGAGCTCTTTGCAAAGTACTTCTTTTCTGCATATTATACTATCAACCAAAGTGCCTCATTTGATTCAGATAACGATATCAGTTATATGTTTAATTTAGTTAAAGTTGAAGAAGTCTTGCTGATGTTGTAACAGTCCTTTCAAAAGTTCATGCTCAAATAAATTCGTGTTAATAGCACTATAATTTCTAGATTTAATTTTAAACTGTCTTTACTTTTAGGAAACTCAAGACAACAGAATACTAAGTCGTGATCACCAATGGTTTGTGGCAAAGAAAATGAACCGACTCCATTGATTGGGGAATATTGATTTATAATAAAGATATTAAGTAAGGTACTTGTAATGTTTGACATATTCAATCTAGTAGGCTCAATTATTAACTAAATTAAATCAAATGTATTTAAGAGTGCTAAAAATCGACCTCAATAGACCTCAATTAATTGGACATTGGTAAAAATAAATAATAGTGGACCAAAATAAATCGAACTTAAGTATGTGAAAATGCCAAAACTGTTGAATTTAAAAGTTGCTGAGCTAAAAAGGAAGCTAAAGGAAAGGAACTGAAGAGAATATTCTTTCTATATCTATATTTAATCTTTTTAAATAGAGTTACTATAGCTTTCGTTCAATCTGTAGATAAAGAATCATTTGTTTACTTAATGATTGGCAGCTATAGTGCAAAACAGTAATAGTTTTGCAAAAGTCTATATTTGGGCAATGCATAGATTTAATTGTTATTAGAAAAAATAGATACGAAAATAAACTATTATCCAAATTCCTTTATACTTATTGTAAATGAATCCATATTATCATATTTTTAACCAATAAAATCGTTGGCATTTTATAGTGCGTTTCTAATCAGTTGGGATAAGTAAATAAAAAAAAACAAAAAATTTAATTAACTTCTCTAATCCCTAATGAAATATTGAAAAAAAAAAGAAACAGAAAAAATGAATTATATCCTCGAGCTCTACAACGTGTTAATATATTCTTTAGTTCTATTGATTTTCAGGGGTCTTTGTCCGACGGTGTATCACTGTCCACCCCCAAAAGAAAGAGGCTTTTACAACCCCGCTGTGCTGCCATGTTTTTTTTTATTAAAAGGAACTCGCCTTTCGCTTAATATTGCCTAAATAAAAGAATATTTAAAATTTAAATATTAATTTCTTGCATTGTATTGTCAAGAATATTGTAACATATATATTGCCTAGTTTACTTCGTTAATGTGAGAATTTTTATTGTTTTTAAATGAAAACTGCTTGCAAAATAAAACTTTTATTTCATTTTAGTGATTTTTGGTATAACGTAAAAAAAACTGGTTTTTGTAATATTTGTTTTTTTCAACTTTCGGTTACTACCTCTTTATTACAGTTTGCATTAGTAATAAATGTATGTATTGGACAAGAAATATTTACATTATCTCTTCATGTGTATCATGTGTACCTAATTACGCCTCTTTTATATTATACAGAGTAGTTCAGTTTTAAAACAACACAACATGAGAGCATTGTTGTGTTGTTTTAAAACTGAAACGATCTTTGCAAGTAAAAAAAATAAAATACCTACTGACTTCTGAAAACCAATTAAACATAAAATAAAAACAACAAATTCTATTAGTGATCTTTAACAACATTAAGAAAATTAGAGAAAATCAAAAGTAAAATTACAAAAGTTACTCGATATATAGTCCTAAAGTCGAAAACCTAAAATTCAAACATCAGATATTTATTTTTTCTAGTCGTGTACGATATATTATAAAGTATCTTTATTTTTGACAATATCGACAATTGACGGGTTCCTGGGAAAAACAACATTAGTCACTTTTTATTGAAATTGAGTTGGCAACGCTGTTGCGTTCTACATGTTTCAATGCTGCTCTCTGATGTTTAAGTTTCCCGTAAAATGCACATATCTCCGTCTAAAATGCGTTTAAAGAATCGTCGGTTCCATAAGAACGACATTAGTCAACATTTGTTTCCCATAAAAACAACACTTGTCAATGACAAGTGTTGCAGCTAAAGAAGCATTACCGAAATTTAGCTAGGCAAAATCCTGACGATTTTTGTTGCATATCTTTCGATTTTATGCAGAACTTACCAGTTCCCCATATTCGCACAAATGAAGTTTTTTACGCCATTCAGATGTGGTACTATGTTTTTGGAATACATAATGAGGGAAATGATAATGCAACAATGTACTGCTATGACGAAACTATTGCGAAAAAAGGACAAAATGATGTCGCTTCTCTACTTTTTCACTTTTTAAAAAGCCATAAAGTTACCACAAAAAAATTAATATTGCTCAGCGATGAGTGTGCTGGGCAAAATAAAAATTATGTTCTCATGAGTTTTTTGTATGTGTTAGTTCACTGTTTGCAGATGTTCGAAAGTATTATCCACATATTTTTAGTTAGAGGACATCCTTTTTTATCAAGTGATAGAGATTTTTCTCTCAAACACAAGAAAACTGCAACCATTGAAGTACCTTCATAATGGGACAAGATTATAAAGGAAGCACGAGAAAAACCATCCCCATATGAACTTGTTAACGTAGACTCAAACATGATATTGGATGTATCAAGCAATATTTGTCCATACTTTCTAAAAAACCCAAAACCACCGGTAAAAATTAAAACAGCACGAATGCTTACGTATGACAGAAATGAACCGGGATATCTACTAGCAAGACAAAGTTATTCCGGAGAGTGAGAACGTAGTTATATACGAAATAACAAATCCTTGCTAAGAGAACTTCGTTTGATGTAAAGCTACAAGGAATCAGTAACACTAAAACAATCCAAAATTAAGCATCTACTAAATTTATCAAAATATATTAAAAAACCTGAAAATTTAATGTTTTATAAAAGATTGTTAAATACTCATAAACAAGATAATGAAGAAAATGATACAGAAATAGACAATGACGACAACAGCAGTAGTGCAACTAGTGATATATAATAGAAATATTATTATACAGTTAGAATACTTTTGAACAATATGTTTTTTTTTCTAAAATACATAAGTTTCGTTTAAATAAATATATCTAAAAATAATTCTTGTTTTACAAGCTTCTTTCTAAAAAATTTCTAAAAAACAACTTTTGACACGACTTTTTTGTATTTTATTTTATTCACAAATCCGATTTTTTTTTGAAATACACCTTAAAATATACAAGATGCCATCTTACATAGCCTTAAAACGAAAAAAACTGGGTTTCACATCCGAATAAGCAACAAAATCAGTTTTTGTTAATTTGCCACATTTTTTCTTTTTTGACAAATGTTGTTTTTCCCAGAAACTCCTCAATTGTGAATAAGAAAAGTTAAATAAGAAATAAGAAAGAAGAAAACTTCACCAACAAAAGTCAAAAAATTGTTAAAAGTAAAGAGATATCGTTGAATACAATGCTATCTACAGTGAAAAATCCTAAAGTGTCTTTGCAAAAAAAGGGTATCTCCGCTTCCAGATAAAAATGGTAAGTCCACAATATCAATAATTCTTAAAGAGAACAAGTTTTATCCATATAAACCACAATATATTCATACTTTAAAACCTGGAGCCTACGACAGACGACTAGAATTTTGTTATCTTATCCAAGGAGAGCTAGAAATGATCCTCCGCAAAAAAATATTTTTTTCTGAAGAGATTACGTCTAATAGAACAGTGTTTTCCCAAAACTCTCGATGGTGGACTGACTCCAATTCTCACTTTACAATTAAAACTCGTAATTAATATTATTTTGAAACTAACGTTTGATGCAGCATTTACAAGGATAGAATAATTAGCCCTTTTTTTTGATAATCTATGACTACTCAATCATATTTAAATTTTTTACAAAATCAATTTTCTTCGTGACCTTCCAAGATATGAACCACAACAGGTATAGTACCAGCAGGACGCCGCAACATATTATACAATGGAAGTAACGCAATACCTTAAAAATATATTTAATAGAAGGTTAATTCATAGATATTCCGATATTCTTTGGTCAGCTAGGTCGCCAGATTTAACCCCATTAGATTTTTTTTTATAAGATTACTTAAAAGAATGGGTATATCAACACAGGCCATTCACGAACATAGAACATTTAGAGACAATTATTACGGAAATAATTCAAAGTATATAATCAGAAATATATTGATGGAATTTTCTTCTAGAACGGAAACCTGTGATGTAAGAGAAGGCGGATACGTTGAGGCAATAGCAAATTGATGATAAACTTACACGCTTGTTAGGCAATTATTAGTTAACAGCACAAACATTGTCAGCATTGTACATAATGTTATTATTGTGAACTAAGTAATTTTGTTATTTATCAATTATTTTAATGCATCATCAAAATAATGTAACGTAAAGGCTATTAAATGTTTAATAAATAAATAAAAGTCAAAAATAAAGGTACTTTATTCTTAAGGAAAATTTATATTTACTATAGACTTCATCTAGTCTCGAGGAAACATCCATCGGTGCGTATCCTGGAGACTCACTTTGAATTTTAATTACTATTTTTTGTTGTGAACATTTTTATATCTTATTTCTTAAAATATCTGCCACATGCCCTGTGTTCAAGTTGCTTTTTTCCATTTTACTGTCCACAATAAATATTTGCAAAAAGTAGATTTTAATTACACCTTTTTGAACCGCAAAAAAGGTAATAAATGTAAAGAAAAATGTTTGCGTCGTAAGTCAATGATTAATAATCATATTCCCCCTAAAAAAAACCTAAAAAGGCCCGTTATCAGATCACGGCGCTCCTAGAGCCAGGGACATTACCTTTTGAGGAGGGTGGCTTGATATATAACAGTCATTTCACAAAATAAAATATTTTTATGACAGCGCTTTATGGAAATACGGCTTGTCATGCGAGACGACGACAGGCCGCACTTTTTTTTTGTTTCTTAAGCAACGGTATAGTGTTACCGAAAATGACAAGTGCAGGTACGGATTCGCACATAAAAGGGACAAATAAAAGAAAGACCAAGGTGTTTAAGTCGAGTTGCACGAGTTTTCAATTTAGCCTATTTAAAATGCATTAAATTTGTTAATATAGGTTTATATGGAGCTTGAATTTCTAATCAAATTAGAGCACTATTATTTTTTATGCATATTTTTGAAATGACACAGGAATAGCAGAATATATGCGAATTCAAGCGTAAGAAATATATCGCAAAATTTAATCAGAAAAAGAAAATCGAAATTTGGTATTTATTAATATATGTGGATATTATATGAAAAGGATTTTTTGAAATTTTTTTGGTATAAAAGAGAATAGTTAAAAGATGTTTTCTACGTATATTATTATTGTGTACATCTATAAACAATTTTGTTAGCTAAGAAGAGTGAAGTTTTGTATTTTAATATTTTAAAGAAAAACTCTAGTGTTACACCTATTTAGCCAATTTATTTCTTTCAGTTTATTTCAGAAAATTCACTCTCTATGCCGTATTCTAAATATAAATTGGAAACATGAATTCTGTAGCTTGTTGCGACCTATTTAATGTGGAAGTGAACGATAGAAGTTCTTATGCTCTTCCAGTCTTATTATGGGAGTCTGACCAATACAGAATGTTTGAAAATCGGAGAACTTCTCCTTGGATACTTTAATAGGTTCTGAATTCAGTTTTCCAGGATGTACGTTGTTAAGGTCGACTTTAAGGCGTTTAAGTGACAATGATTTGTATTTTTCTTCAAGATGGCTTGTTTTGAAAACTATCTCATGAGGAGAATTTTTGCTGACCTTAATTACCATAATCTCCGTCCATTTTATCTGCTCTCCAGTAGTTGCTGTTTTTATCGATAGGTCTTAAATCTCTTGATTATTGAGCTTTTTTTTTAAATAACGAATGTGGAAATTGGTTCGCGGATTTATTTAATGAACGGCATCCTGAAAAACACCTCTCTGAGAAAATTGTTCGGGAATTGGTTGCAAAGTTTCGCGAAACTGGTTCAGTTCATAACAGAAAGAGGAATATTGATAATGCAGGGTTTCATAAAGCTATTGAGATTGCAGTATTGGGAAAAGTTACAATGGATAGTACGCTAAGAACAAGACAATTGGCCATTGCAACGAGTGTGTCTCGAATTAGTATCCAAAAGGTATTAAAGAAATACAAGTTCCACCTCATAAAATTCGCTTAGTGCAAGAATTGAATCAAGACGACTTTGATCATCGCTTGCAGTTTTGCGCGAAGTTATGAGTGCGCGAACGTTAAACAATAATAATTTTATATTTAATGTGTGTTTTTCGGACGAGTCGATTGGTCCTTCTTCCTAAAGGGTTTAGTGAATCGCCACAATTGCCGTTGTTGGGCTGACAACAATCTAAGGATTTTCCACGAACCACACATACAACCCCCCAGAAGTTGTATGGGCCCTTATTTTTGGAAATTTCATTGTAGGCGGATAGGCGGACATCACTTCATGCATTTACTTAAATAAAATGGTAAGCATTAAATCGCTTTTTGCATTTTTCGTCACACATTATTGTTTAACTTTGAGAGCCCATATTTCTTGAACGAGTGACTCGATTTTTCAATACTAAGCAGCGTTGTATAGGGAATGACAAGACTCTTTTAAAGAGATACCACTTGACCCCCCGTCCTATTTGAAAAAAATTAGGGGATGTCACCCCCGCTTAGAGGGTTGAGTTTTTTGAAATTGTTTTTATGTCAAAAGTTGTCCCCCTGACAAACATACTTGACGTGTTTTTGGATTTTGCCGAAAAGTTTTTTCCCACCCTGTAATGCCTTGCGGTACGTTTTCGATGGGCCAGCCTGTATAATATTTAAAATATGTCATTAATTTAAAGAATTAAAAGGTATATAACATTTGGAGCAAATGTTCAAATATGCTCTCCTGAAGTATGTACACTTGCAATAATATCAAAACTGCCAGATACCATATTATCCAGGGAAACCTGTTATAAGAAATGAAGAAATCAATTTAATGGATGTCTCACTAAATCCAAAATAGTGTAAAATAGATTAATGATTAAAATTAGGGTTTCACTATATGGTTCACCATATCAAACACCTTAGTGAAATCCAATAACACCAAAACATTTATTATTAAGCTTTTATCGAGACCCTGAAGTAAATTCTGTATTGTTGTGACGAATTCATAATGAAAGTCATAATGAGTGACGTAATGCCTAATAAAATAAGTAACCCATTATAAATTTGTAACAACAATACATATTTTACTTAAATCAAAGGTATGAGCCTAATTGTTGTGATATTAATCTCACAGTGAAAATGATAAGATTTTTATATAAATGCAAAATTAATAATTTAATATCAAAATGTTTAGGATTACACACATTACACAACAATAAATAAACAAAAATCTTAGAAAGAGCAAGTAAAACGTTATTAAGAAAAAGAATTTAATTTCATAGATGTAACAAAATTAATTTAAATAATGAAATACAAAAATTTTAAAATAACCTATTTAATTTCGTTAATCAAAATGATTTCAATCATATTTGCTTCTGCATAAATAAGAATTATTTAAATAATTTTTAAAAACAAAAACAAATTCACATAAATAAACTAAATCTACTTTATAACGAAAAAATAAATCAATAACTGTTAAACGCAAATAAAAATGATTTTATAAATAAAACTGTTATTTATTTGTCAGATAGAGTTTTATCCGATACAGAAAGGCTTGTTCTTTCTAAAGATCTCAATTACTCAATTACTCCAAAAATTCTGCCTAAATTAAATATCTTTTCAGTTATAGAAAACGCAACAAAAGACTTACCAAAGGACCAACAAGATGAATTTAGAATAATGATAAAGATAGAAATTAAAAAACCAATTAAAATTTAAAAAAATTTAAACTCTAGAATTAAAAGCTTTAAAGACACTTAAATCCGATAACACTAATAAAATACTTCCAGCTGATAAAGGTAATGCCACAGTTTGTTTAAATATTAACACTTATGAAAATAAAATAAATTTATGAATTAATGATCGTAATTATTCTAAATTATCTAAAGATCCTACAAAAAAAAATTATAATTTCCTTCAAAAATCAATTTCCTGATATTGACAGATTTTAATTAATTCCACATTTTTATGGTTTACCAAATATACATAAAATAAATGGCCCTTTAAGACCTATAGTTAGTAGCATAAATTCACCTACTCACCCTCGTGAAAAATATCTTTTAAATATCTTAATACCATACACTAATAATTCTGAAAGAAAAACTTTCTACAATTTCTTTTAACCCTCATGATCTATTGGTAAATTTTGACGTTGTAAGTCTTTTCACTAATGTTTCAGTTGACAAAACCTTAAATATTATTAAAAATGATACTAATTTGGCAAAACGTAAAACACAGTACAATTTTAGAACTTTTAACCGATTGTGTAAAAACTACTTATTTTCAATACAATAATGAATTTTAGCAACAAAATTTTGGTATGGCTATGGATTCTCCTCTTTCACCAATTTTAAGTAATATATTTATGGAAAATTTTGAATTGATGATATTTTTTCAATATATTACCATAACGAAATAGATCTTATACATTTTGTCAATTACATTATCTCCAAAAAATTTACTATAAAATTTACCCTTGAAAAAAAAGAGGAGAAAGGAGATTGATGGTCTGCTTCCTCTTCTTGATATTTGAATTTAAAAAAATTTACATTTTTAAAATTAGAATTTAGCGTAAACCAATTCATACTAATAAATATCTAAATTTTAATTCTAATAATCCAATAATGGTAAAAAAAGAAGTGGTAAAAAATTTATATGATCGTGCAAACATTATTTATAATAATCAATATTTAACAAGTAAAAAAGAATTTATTAAAAATATCTTAATACAAAATAATAATCCCAAAGAATTAAGCCTGGCTCAACAATCTGGCTTTATTACGTAGTCTTCAAAACACCTTCTCTTTGTACAACTACTACAACTGAATTACATTAAAAAACTAATTTCATTAGATTAAACTCGACTAACGTAAAAATCAAGCCACTTAACCCAGAGAGACTCGAAACATACCTACTAGGTAAAATTTAAGAAAACCCTAATAATTCCTAACAACAAGGATATTAACGATCGACATGATGCATTCAGTCTTAATAAAGCTGACATAAAATAATATCAATTTGAGAAAAAATTTATCCAAAAGAGGTGATCGTTAAAATGAGGTCCTCCACTAAAATGTTCAAAAAACCAATGAAGGAAGTGGAGAAGAAGTATTCGGTTTGCACACATTGGGTAAGGGCGTCAGCACCTGTTAAACAAAAATGCATATATTAGTCCTGACCTTATATGACATCAAGTCCAATATGGTATGGGAGTAAATTATTTAGTCTAATAAAAAACACAATAAAGTATATGAATCATTCCTGGATATACGAGGATACAAGGTAACTAATATTCTGCAACTGGTTAGAAAGGAATCGAGCTCTCAATATATAGGATTTAACCTTTCTGCAGCATTTTACATAAATGGTTTCTGAGAAGAAGTCCTAAAAGGCAAGGCAAAGGTTAAGACAGATTCAATGAGGAGGGAACAAGAAGAAACTTCGGAACAGCTATAAGAATATAAAAGATTATATGATACAAGAATATATAATAAAGAAAACTTTTTCTAAGCTATCTGACTCAAAACGGGAAGTTAGATAATTATTTGTGTCCCATTTTGAAAAAAAAATTAGAAAAAAGAGTGCCATAAAATATTTTTACATTGAAACGTCTGAAAATCCTCAATACAGACAAAAAACTTTTTACTTTACTTACTTTACTGATTTGGAACAGTAAAGAGACTTTATGATAAAATATATGTTCACTTTAGTAATGCCATTGACAAAGTACACTATAATGAGTTACTTATTATATTGGGTATTACGTCACTTACACACTATAATATTCTTATTTATAAAATACAAATTCTTTGACCCATGAAGAGGCATTAGGTTGAAACTGATCTTTTTTTGTCTATAAACATGTTTAACTAGCATTGGATCCCTCATGAAGGATCCTTACTTAAAAGTCTGCTATTCAAATATTTACAAATATGTCTTTGTTGGTTGGAAATCCTAATACTGACGATTTGAATATTTTCAGAGAAATCTCCTTTTGATCAACTTTCACTTTAAACTAATATAAACCAGGTCTGTCTCTATTAGCACACAACTTAATTTTTTGAAGCTTTTTATAAAATAACAATTAAAATTTAATAACAAATCAAATTTTTATTATTTTAAATATTTTTTCTATTCTAAAAATAATTTTGCTAGTTCAGTTTGATTGAACTGATTAAGGACAATATGAGATGAAGTTTCAAGAATTATAACAATTTTTCCTTTAGGCGCAACTTAAGTGAATCCAATCATTTATTTTATAAAATTGTTTATCTCATTTTTCGTAAAATGAATGCACTAAGTCTATAGTATTGAAGCCTTGATGAATTTTGAATTTGGATTCATTTGGAAAAAAGTAAACAATTACAAGAAACCAGCATTAGTTGAGAGTTTTTTTTAGATAGCACATGAAAAACACATTTTTAATTCTACTTGAATTCATATTTTCATCTGGACTTCAAATCCTTGAATTATTAAAATGAGCTTTTTTGACGTTTTACTTAAAAAACTTATGTGAGAAAGTGTAAAAAAAAAACAGACTTTTTTATAACCTATAATTTTCTTAAAAACTATTAGTTTTCACTTAATTATTTTCTACAAAAAAACGTTTTTCGTTAACCTAACCCTTAACCCCCCACCCACCCCACATAACGTACCATTAAGAAATTGTTTTCAAAAATCATTACACAAATTGTTTATTTCAATTTGATAATTATATATATAGATATATTTTAATAAATATTTAGTGCTATTAGATTGGATATTAATTTTATTAATTTAAGATTAAAATTATTTTAAATTATTAATTTAAAATTCTAAATTATTTTTGGACAAAAACAGTGATTTTTTAGAAAAATTTCATCAAATATTTGAGATGTAGTTATCGAGTTTAAATACTAGCCGTGTCATGTTTTTTAAATGCCAAAGTTTTCTCTCTTTTGTAAACAGAATTGTATATAATATACGTATATTCTATAGTTTAATAAATATATCTTGATACGGTTGATAAGTATACCAAAATCAAAAAATTACTAAAAAGTCACTGAATAAATATGTATTTAACGATAATAATATATGATGTGTTTCTTGGGTAGGATTAAGAGTTATCAAAGAAAAAATTATCATTTGACTGGCAATAATTATACAACAAACCATTTAAAGGAATAAAACACAAAAACAATTTTCCAACATTAAATAAGAAAACCTGGTTTTTTTAAACAACATAATAAGAAATTCATTAATACCATCATTCGCATCTTTTCAGGATTTATATACGGTTCATATGAGCAAAATAGGAATTAAAAATACAAAGTAATAATGATCAGTGCATAATAAATATAATCTTTAAGGAATTATTATTACTATTATTTTTAAAGCATGTAGACTTAGATTATAAGTTAGTTTTAGATAGCATCTTGTCGGACTTGCATTGTCTTATTTATTTAATGTAACACGACGTTTCGGTTGGTAAGTATCTCCAACCGTTATCAAGTGTGAACTGGAGAGAGTTCACACTTGATAACGGTTGGAGATACTTACCAACCGAAACGTCGTGTTACATTAAATAAATAAGACAATGCAAGTCCGACAAGATGTTTTCACTGTACCATTGTCTACCACCTTCAAAAACAAGTTTTAGATAGTTCAGAAAATAGAAATTGAATTTTAATTGAAAACAAAAACTCATAACTTATAACTTAAAAAAGAGATATGTTGGCTATTTGGTTTAATCCAGTGCCATAAAACTTACTATTATTACTACTACATTTTTGATCACGTATATTAATCTAAAATATCACTTAACTTGGCTATTTGTCACTATCATCTTTTAAAATTGATAATTAAACTCGCTAGGTATTATAAAATAAATTATCACTTCGACTTATGTTAATTATGCTAATTTCATTCAAAATCAAATATGAATGTATGCAAAATATTGTCAAACTTATTATGCACGATGTTTGTGTTCTATCCGGCATGGCGATACATATTATTACATTTCTGACATTCAATACATGTAATAAGTTTAATAACAGTGCCCGTAATGGTATAATGTAGAAATAACTGTAAAAAGTGGCCGGGTAATTGTTATAATAGTATATTTTACTCCGTCATAAGGCATATTTATTGCATTTTACACTATCTTGAGCTTAGTACATGACTGCGTATACGATAGAAGAAAGATAACGAAAGTTTATAGCTGAGAAGGATACCCCTTTTTTATATGCCATATTAATCATAATTCATATCTTTTTATAATATATTTGCATTGAATTATAGCCGTATTTATTCATTTGGGTATGTTTTATATTTTTAATTTGATTTGCGTGATTAGTGTGGTATTTAGTCAGTAAAAGGATACAGAAAAGCTTTTAAGATACTGCAAACTATTTACTGTGATATTCCAAACTTAATATGGAACATATTTATATCAACCTACTGTAATAACAAGGTATTAGAAGTATTGTTTAATTAAAAGCTATATCAGACCTTTTAAGAATTAACTTAAAAATCACATTAGCTGTATTCTGAAACTATATACATAAATTCATTTAAATATAGACAACAATAAAAATAATATTTGCATTTAATTACAGTTTTATAATTGATGTTATTATGAGGGAACCATGTCCATTTTGGTTATGCATAAAAAATTCAATTTTAATTTTATAGAATGCGATAATTTTTTAAATAACGCATTTTTAGTAATGTAAATTATTACTATTTTAAAATTATTTGAAACTATGGTGCAGATTAATATATTGTGTTACAAGTTGGTGATAGAAGACTAAGAAGGTGTTTTCAAATATTTTTTGGTTCATTCATTTGGTGCAGTTTTCTTCATTGATTCGCAATTTAGACAGAATATTTTGCATTAATCTATTTAGATATATAAAATAAGATATATAATCTATTTAGATAATAAATTATTGGTTTCATCTAAATTCCCCGATAGCCTGTAGCTTCTTTTTAAATCGTCTAATTGGTTTATCATTATGATATATAATTCTTAGTTCTTCTTCACTTTTTATACAATTTTTTCTAGTTTTATTACCAATATAGCTAGTTGAGCTAGTTAAGCTAGTTGAACCTATCTTAAAACTTAACGACAATACTTGTTTTAATCCTTTTTAGTCTCAATACAGAACAGGTTTTCGTGTTGTATTAGATAATAATATCAGCATATGTTAAAATAATACAATACATTTTATTAAAATATTTTGTGATGGAATAATGTTTGTTTTAATTTGAATATTCCTTTAATAAATATCCAACACATATTCAATCACTATTGCTTGTTCTATTATCTTCTAGTATCCGCAAATGTATTAAGTCGTATCCATGTATTCTTTCTATGAATTTGTGATTAATAAATGCCGAATTTGAGAGATTGCAAATAAAACTTTTATTTAAAAAATTAAAACTAAATAAAATTTCTATGAATTTGAATTAAGAAAATGTAGATTAAAATTTTTAAACCAAAACTTCCTTAACTACTTAAATTCTGAGCTGAAAATGATGGTTTTACCCTCAAATCGCTACTTAGGAAATTCTCAATATTATATGCCAGAAAAAATATAGAGATTTTTTTTTCTGACTCTCAGTGCACAAAAATGTTTGTTAATTAATAAACATATGTATTTTATAATATACATTTTGAAGCATGTCAAATAAATAACAAGGTACAGGGTTCAGATTTTTATATTTTGGTAAAAGCTCGTTCACCCTGTAGTTCCTAAATGGCTTAGTCAATTTTTCTTAACTTGTCTGTTGACAAACATCTTTCGGCGATCCACATTTTTTAACATTTAGAAAATAGCAATGTTTCAGGGTCGAATTCAGTACAGATATATGTATGTACATTAAATTACGTACATATTTATGTATAAAAAAAAACCTTAGACGGTACACACTATACCTAAGCGGTACTACAGAAAACGTCAAAAAAGCTAGATGTATACATACGGGTGCTAAATAAAGTATCATATAAGAAAATATATAAATTTTAACAAATTTTAAAGCGCCACATAAATCAAGTAAGTTTGGGATTTTTGACAGATATTTTTAAAAAAATTTTATGTACCTATTTTATTTTTGTTTGATATTGTTTATTAAAAGCATGAAATATTGTTCTCCTTTTGCAAAAAGTTTCCCTCAACCGATGTTTATGTTGAAAAAGTGGTTCAAGAAAAGAATATTCTCAACCTTGTAAGCGAATATCCCACCACAAGCACTAGGCGACCGCAATACAGTCGTATCAATATGCTCGGACAGCAGAGCTGCCATTAAGGCTATTACAACCACAAAGGGAAGCTCCAAGCTTGTACTAGAGTGCATAAAAGTCCTGAAAAAACTGGTGCAGGTTGGCTGCAGGGTCCAGCTCGTCTGGATACCTGGCCACGCAGGCCATGCAGGTAATGAGGAAGCGGACTGCCAGACTTGCCAGACTGGGATCCGCGAATATGCCGATGGGGCCGGAACCCATAATTGGTATCGCCAAATGCGTAGCGGTTGCGTCAATGAAGGGTCTGCTGGACAAGTGGACCCACCGAAAATGGACTGAGTCCCCTGGTATGAGACAGACTAAAGCGCACATAGGTGGGCCCTTTGCCTGTCTCACCAAAAATCTACTATGCCTAAAAAGACGCGAAATTTGACTAGTGACAGGTCTTTTAACCGGTCACTGGCACTTAAGAAGCCATCTCTATACTATCGGTATTGCGGACAACCCGGAATGCCGATGGTGCTGTGAGGAGGATGAAACCGTTGACCATGTAGTCGGGGAGTGCCCAGCACTCACGCGCGCCAGGTTCAAATACTTGGGTAACACTTTCAGTGTACCGAGTGATTTTAAGTCCTTCAGACCAGAGAGCCTTATCGGTTTCTCTAAGGCCGTAGGGCTCTGGTAACCCCCGGTGGAACATGACGGGTCTATCAGGAGACCTATATGCACAACTGCCTTGGCAGCCCACTGTTTCGACAATTCAAGCACTATGTGAATTTCCGCTCATTTACAGGTACCACAGACACGAGTACTCTCATGTAGGGGCAAATGAAAACTCCATTTGATTATAAGCTGACTGTTACTAATATTTCCTTTGCATTTTCATGTTAACTTATCGACTCTCCTTATAGTGTGATGATAATAATTAAGTTTCGGATCTAAGTAAATACCCACCACTGCTAAAGGATCGAAATTACGGATTTTAAGATAAATGGAAAATCGTATATATTTAAGTTATGCATGATATGAAGAGATAAATTGGAATAATTCATTGGTTAAACATAGTTGAAACCCAAATGAAAAAAAAATCTATTTTCCAGTTAAGACTACTTCCTTCTATTTAGGCCTAATCTTAGCATATAAGAGCAATTAGATAAAAACAATGTATATACCTAATACTGATATAATTTATTTTAATTGTCAGGGCTATCTCAGTCATAAAGATAGCGTTGCTATGTTAATCAACGATTGGAAGTCCAGTTTTGAGTGAGACTTATGTTACGGTTGATATTGAACATTGCGACCTAGACATTAAAGGGTACAAATTGAATCAATGTGTTAGGAATAACTGTAGAACAGGAGATGTTTTAGCATTCTAATATTCAATGTTTCAGGTTGATAAATGTCCCTTGATGTTTTTCCAAGAGGAAATTCTAGACAAATTGAAAAAAAATGAACTTTATAAATAAGTGTTAATAAGGAAAAACAAAACATTCTATTCTACTAACTTTTATAAATACTATATGAATAACATTTTAGAGAGTGTAATAAAATATTCTTATAAACATAATCCTTAAAACTATAAAGTCACTGAAAGTAATTTGTTTTATAATAAAGTCTTCATTCGCCTAATATAACTAACTACAAAACCTTTATAAAATGATTTTATATCTGTTATATAGATATGTTTTAAAACAATTATAAAGCAACTAAATAGCAAATTTTGCTTAACACAATATAGTTATATAGTTATATAAGTAATACAAGGGCGGATGTGAAATATAAATTAAAAGTGTCCTGTCTGTTAATAGTTATGTCTGGTTAATATTTTAAGAATTCTCCGTGCATGGAATTTATTATTTGTCTTATGCATTGTATCATACACAAGACAAATAATGTATATACATACGCTTACTCATTTGTACACCAAAAAAGTAAGTCATTTAAATGGAACCAATATTATTGTTGAAGACTTTAACTTTGATTTGCTCAAAGACACTTTTTATAGCAGTAAAATAAAAAACAGTATTTACTCGAATGGTTTTACTCACATTATTGAAACACCTACCAGAATATTTCTTACAACTTCATAGTCACGGATGAAAGGCACTGGTCTCAAAGATCGTTTAAAAAGTATAATTCTAGTATATTACAAGAGAAACTGTTTGCTATTGAATAGAACAAAAATAGCTCTGATGTAAGTTAACTTGCTGACACGTTTGTTAGGGACATTAAAATTAATTTAAGGCAATTGTGCTCTAAACTTCAGTTTATGTAAAAATAAAAATATAATAAATGTGGATAAGAAATGAATAACGTTTGAAATTAAAAATATGATGCGACAAAGGGACATATTATACAAAAAGGCTGTTTTAGATAAAAATTAGGGCGTCTTGAATAAGTATAAGGCCAAAAAAATATTATATTAAATAAGAACAGAGTAGTGAAAAAAAATTTATACAGAATGCATAGACGAATATAAAAACAACCCTAAGGAGTTATAAAAAATCTCAAAACCCTCGCAATACTACCTGGCAAAATGCAGATAGCCCCCAATCAAATTATTTTGGAAGGGACGTAAGTCAGTAAAGAAGTGTGTATTACACAAAAATTTAATAAATATTTAATAGCAAGTATAGACAGTATTGTTTAAAACATTCCACAGTTGAATTAATAAATCATTTTACCAGGGCCCCTAAAACTAATGTAAGTATTTTCCAAGTTTAAACCAGTCGCAATGAGCAAAATGAAAACTACTAAAAACTTTAAAAAAATTTGATGGTTTTATATGATGTATCCGATGCTATAGGTGACCGTGTCCTAAATATTATTAATACTTCTTTAGAAAGTTGTGTCTTTCCAAGTTACTGGAAACTGTCTACTGTTATTCATGTTCCAAGAGTACCAAACACTACTAAATATAATGAGTTTCGACCCATTAATACTGTACCTGTCTATGAAAAGCTCCTTGAAGTTTGTGTTAAAGAACAACTCCTAGTTTTTGCAACAAAAATTCATTAATTACTATCATGAATCACTCATACAAGTCCGTTTGTTTAAATATATGTGATGATCTTTTAAGAGCAATTGATAATAATAATTATGTTCTATTCTTGGATTTGAAAAGAGCATTCAAAACTGTTGACAGAGCAATGTTGCTTTATAAATTAGAAGGTTGAAAAATTAAGGGAGGTGTCTTAAATTAGTTCAATTCCTTTTTGTGTAATAGAATTCAATGTGTTAAAGTTGTGAATAATTTGTCTGATGTTCTTAATATCACGTTTGGTGTTCCACAGGGTACGATTTCGGGGCAATTATTGTTTATTTTGTATATAAATGATATGGTTAATGTGCTTGCAAAATGCCGAACTATATTGTTTGTGAATGACATCATGATTTACATAGTGGGTAATAATCTTGACCAAATGCTGATTGATATTAACAACGACCTAAATAATTTATTCAACTGGCTATGTATTAACAAATTAATTTTAAATGCAAGTAAATCCAAATATTGTGTCTTGGTAAAGTGAACTGAATATTACTGTTAATTGGGAGAGCATTCTTTATGAAAAAAAAATTAAATACATAGGAATAATAATTCTAGATGCAAATTTAAATTTTATTGCCCATGCCGACTATAATATGAGAAAGTTCTCGATAAAAATTGGGTTTATAGCTAGGGTTGGTAAGCATCTATCCATGCATACAAGACTAATGCTGTACAAGGCAATTGCTCTATCCCAGTTACAGTTCTCTTCGATATTATTTTTTAACTTATCGCAATATAAAATAACTTCTGTCTCATCTATGGTAAGTATATTATGAATGTATTCTGTGACCTAAAGAATTATGTTAAGTATGGATGTATTTATTTTTAAAGTTAAAAACTGTTTATTGTCTGCATTTATCTTTGATAAAATAATAATATTGGGAGATGTTTACAATTTATAGTACTAGAAACTGTACAAATTTTGTCTAGGATAGATGTAACATTAGTCAAATGTTTAAATCCATTCTTTGCAGAGGAATAATTGAATTTAATAAATAACCAACTAATATTAAGGACTTGGTATGGCTAGGATGGTTTGAAGTGGTTTAAAAAATTTGTTTCATCGCATCTGTGATTGCCCGATTTTATTTTTGTTTTTAAGGCTTGATTTTCATCATGTTTTATTATTTATTTTTATATATATAGTCTTACACTTTGATTTTATTTAATCTGAAGTTTTATTTTTACACTTTTAACGTGTTTCCTATTTTTATTTTTATTTTTATTTTTTAAAACTTAGATTTGCTATTAAGTTTCTTTTTTCAACATAATTCTTGACGTGTGCCTATTATATTCTTTGTTTTGTTTTTTTTTTATTTTTTTAGATTTACTGTAAGCGACGTCTATTTTTTTAAGTTCTGATTATGTAATTAATTACTATCTTATAATAACCTTTAGAGCTTGTGCTAAATAAAGTACTTTATTATTATTATTATCATTGATTGAAATTACTATATTATTACTAAAATCGCAAAAAGAGTTACATTTTAAATTGCGGTTTTTAATTGAATTAAATTTGTTATATTGTACGAAATACTTCCAAAAATAGTTTGTATTATTATTTTCCAAAAAATATGTCGTTACAATCCTGTCCAAATGAAAAATGAGGTTAAGAGAATTACACTAGTGGCTTTATCGTTAAAATACAGAAAATTTATTCAAATTCTTATCTTGGTTTAAGTGCTGCTTTTAATACATTAATTTTGCCCTGTAATTACAGAACCCTGGTAACTTAATAATTCGCCGAGTTTTTTTTATTGTAGCATATTTCTAGGACAAAGCAAACATTTTCCGAGAATGATAAAAAATTTAATGGTCATTTTACTATCAAATGTCTGACCTTTCTTTTATATTTTGTTTTTTTTTAATGATAAACGTTCATATTCTTTATAAATAAACGGAAAATATGTAAAAATCTCTTAGTGAAGATTTTGTAGTGTACAAGATAACCTTAACGTTTTAAATTTGCTTTTATCTAATGAGAAAGCTTTTCTGTCTAGAAGCAAAAAATTATATTTTTTAAGCAAGTTAATGTATTTAAAAATAAATTTAAAATATTTAATCTGGATGGAAACACTTTATACAATTTTTTTTATAATTGTTACAAATTAAGTTAGCGAGATTCCAATACATGTAGATCACAAACACATACCTTTTTCCATTTCTTCTTCTCCTTTTTGTAGCATAAACAGTGCTCAACTGATGGTTCATGGTAGTAGCACTGGGTGTGGAAGGTGGTGGAGGGACAACTGCCACCCCGGAGGCGGCAGTCAGGATACCCTCACCGCCAAAAGGGGTCACGCTGACTAGTTGATGGTTGGGCGGACATGGGTGTGACCCTTGAACTCCCAAGAAATCCGTTTTGACAATTCGAAAATACTGAAATATAATGTAAATAATATTAGATGAGTTGAATAGAAGTCCATATTTTGTAGGAGAATGTGTATATAAAGATTACAAAATGGGGAAGTCTTTATCTCCAAGAAAAATGCATGTAGGTCATTTAGGTAAATGTATTATGCATTTCGGCTGTGTAAACAGCCATCATCAGATACAGAACATTAAAAAAAACATATACGTTCATCAAATAAAACAAAAATTACCCGTTATCAGGAATAAAAACAACAAATTTTTCTTGGAGATAAAGACTTCTCCATTTTGTAATCTTAATATTAGAAGAAATTAGGCGAAGTGCTGGCTAAAATATTTTTTTATACTGAGACAAATAGTTTAAATGCCTATAATGAATTTAATTTATATTTATCATAAATAAATAAATATATTAACAAAATTGCAAATCTACATCATACCACTTTATCTAAATACATACTATAAGACAAATCAAATTAAATTGTGAAACCTATCAAAATTAAGGTCATAATTTCATGATACTGCAAACCTATTAAAATTATTTGTAATAAAGGTTTGGCTCTTTTTTGTTTAACATTTTTACATTTTAAAGTTTGAGAGCTAAATTAAATAATCTACAAATTTTGAATTCATGATTTTCTTGGTATTATTAAATGTTTGTTTACATTTGCTTTGATGAAATGATGATGGTTTAAGCATTTTTATAAAATTTTATTTCTGTGAAAGTATGAACAGGTATTGTGTATATGTTACGCTCAATAGTCGAAATCGGGCATTGTCCGAAAAATATACGCAATTCTAGTTTTGAGCAAGAAATATTTCCCAAACCCGAAAAAAATATTTTATACGACTATTAAGGATTTTAAAATAAACAAAACTAGTTTTGCGCAATATGAAATGAACAGAACTAGTTCTGTATATTTTGGTGTTATCAGCACTAGTTTTGCTTATTTTGCAGCCTCCCAAACCCAGCTAAAAAGTAGGGTTATGTTTATGTTGTTGTTTTGAATTTATTTCGTTTGTGCTCGTGAAATTATTAATATCACAATTATTTTAAGTACGATATTTAACCATTTACCTCTATAAAAATGCAAGCTGAATTCGAGTCACAATTAGTTCGATTATTGGAGGCTTCAGGTACTCAAAAACATAATCTTATGGGGAAAGATCATTACATCACTATACTTAATGATGTAAAGGAGGCAAATGTGTGCAAAGCCGAATCAAAACCCCTATCTGCTAAACAGTACAGAAGAATAAAGCGGTTTGATATAATAAGTATAAGTGGCATGGAAAAGTTAATTAAAAAACGCAAAGAAGATTCTGATGCCATACTATATTTTGTTTCCACGGATGAAGTATTTCCTATCGTTCACCAGGCACATATTTCTACGGGTCATAAAAGGTATAAAGGTATGTCTCGGAACAACACTAATTATTTACTAAATCTAATATTAATATTGTACAATGCAAGTACCGCCCCATTGGCTAGACAAGCCGTTAAAAACAGCTACATATTATAAGATCCTATTGGCTTAATTGGGTTAATTCACGTTGGTTTAATTACCTTAAGTTGGTTTCATTTGGTTTGTTTTGATTTAGCGTGCCGAATAATCGAAAAAACTAACTTAAGCTAATCAAAACCAACCTGGACTAACACAAACTAATTTGTAAACTAAATCACCCAATAGAATCCTGAAATATGTAGCTATTTTTAACGGCTTGTCTAGCCAATGACAAAAATTAACAATAACTTATAAAATTATGTAAAGTTATTAGCAACCAATAAACTAATATTTAGGTTATTGGTTGCCTATAACGTCTTATTACCGGGATTTATTCGGATACCGGTACCGGCACGTTAGATCTCAATCTAGAATTTTTTTATAACGCATGCACTTTGTTTCAGCATTGGAAGAAGAGTTAAAGAAAAAATACGCAAACATTACTAGAGAAACTATTAACATATACCTAAAACAGTGTAAGATATGTCAACTGAAAAAAACGGCACCTAGAAAGGGAATCGTTGTTAAGCCTATTTTAAGTAAACTAATGAATTCTCGGTGCCAAGTTGATCTTATTGATATGCAGACCGACCCAGATGGAGACTACAAATTCATCTTGAACTATCAAGACCATTTGACTAAGTTTTGTGTTTTACGCCCAATGAAAAGTAAAACTGCTGTAGAAACTGCCAGAAACCTAATAGAAATTTTTTGTCTATTTGGAGCTCGGTCAATACTTCATTCTGATAATGGCCGTGAATTTTCCAATCAGGTCATTAATAATTTAAAATGCTAGTGGCCACATTTGAAAATCGTTCATGGAAAACCACGCCACTCACAGAGTCAAGGTTCTGTGAAATGGTGTAACAGAGATGTGCGAGATGTGCGAGATGCTCCTATATGTTGGATGTCCGATGAAAATACAAGACACTGGGCCAATGGACTGTGTTCAGTCAAAAAAGAAATAGAAGCTACCCAAAAGTGCAATTAAGCGATCCTCATACGAGGCTATGTTTGGTTGCGCTCAGAGAAATGGTTTAAAGGATACTGACTTGCCCCAAGATTTAGTTGCTTCTTTGGAAACTGAAGACGATCTCGAAAAACTGTTGAATGAAAGCAACGAACTTCAAAATACTGTAGGATCTATAGACGAAACCGAAACAGTTGAAGATGACGTGCAGGTTTCTATGATTCATAGGGAAAGTATGGCAAATAGTAAAGTGCAAGTTCTTATAGTCAACAAGGATAATATGGATGATACCGCAGAAGTGCAACTTTCTATTATCGATTTAAAAAATATGGCGGATAGTGAAGTGCAGGATTTTATTCAAGATAGAGAAAAAGGAGAAGAAGAAACTTCTAAAGTTAATATAGCCATTGAAAACACGAGAAATGAAAATGAACTTTCGTTATGTACTGTGTGTCAAAAAGCCTAATACCATCGTAGAAAATTGCTCAAAGTGCAAAGGAAAAATTCATGTTGCCTGCAGCATTTTAAAAGTTAACAACGAATTGGAATCAGAGATTCTATGTTTTCTTTGCCAACGTTCCTGTGATATAATTACGAATCGTGAAAATGCTAAAAGAGGTTTGAAAGTACAAGCCAATTTAATGCTCGCATAATCAAAAAAAAATTTTAAACCAGCCTCAGTTGGCGACAATGTCCTTGTGCGCATACCAGACGTGGATCGTGGCAGATTAGCACCATGAAATGTAATGGCAGTTGTTCAGTCAATTGATGATGGGTTTTACAAATTAACAACAAAGTCTGGAAATTTACAAAAACATTTTTGTAGAAACGAGTTTCAGTTGGCTGATAATAATATTTTTATAGAGAACAACAATTTTGGCGACAAGAACGACAAAGAAATATCACTTAGAACAGCATCATCCAATATATCAGGGTCTAAATAAGGATTTATTTCATGTATGTGTATTAAAAAGTGTATAAGCAGATCATGCTCTTGTCGAAAGAAAAATGTCCTCTGTTATTCTAAATGTCATCATTCAAGCTCTTGTTGAAATAAATAATATTTTTAAATTAACTGGATACTTACCAAAAAATAATTATTTATTTAATTTTGTAATTGTTAGAATATTTTTAATTTAAATAAAATAAATGTAAATACCATTTTTAACTTTATATCTAATTTATTCCGATGGTGGCACTAATTGAATAAAAAAAGCAGAATTAAAGCTGGTCATTTAGAAATATTCAAAACTAGTTCAGTGAATTTTAAATTGCGCAAAACTAGTTTTGTTTATTTTGTAATGCTCAAAAGTTGTATAAAATATTTTTTTCGGGTTTGGGAAATATTTCTTGCTCAAAACTAGAATTGCGTATTTTTTTCGGGCAATGCCCGAATTCGACTATTGAGCGTAACATATATAAAGATGTTGTTAAATCTTACAAAGTTCTGCATTCTATAATAGTTTTGCTGGACTATTAGCCTATTTTTCTTAAACATTATTTTAACAGTAGCAAATTTCTGTATGGTTGTTAATGATTTCAGGTTTCTTTTGTAGGAGCCTTCCCAAATAGGTTTTTCATAATCACTGACATAAGAAGTCTTACACCCAAAAGGAATAATTTCTTTAACTTAACTTTTGGCAATGAGGTAGTCTTACATAAAGAATGAATCGATAACATTTGCAAGAATTTTTATAGACAAGGAATAAGAAAAATTAGTAATGCGTTTGATGACCCCGCAGCTGAATACACCCCTATATTGGCCTTAGACAGAATAATGTAAACGATGTCTGGTTGTGGCACCTCATTCTAAGCAACTCGAACTTTATGGATTAGCTGGGCCAGAGTCTATGGCAAATGGTGCATCTATGGATGCCCCCATTATATCCCACACATGTTCGATGGGATTTAAATCTGATAAACGGGGTGGCCACGGCAAAATAATAACGCCTGCTTCTTAAAGAAAGTCCGTAGTCGTGACATGCGTTATCTGGTTGAAAAAAACTTGTGGACAACCCTCTAGATAAGGTAGTAAAGTGATTTGTTGAACATATTGGCTCGAATAAAGACAAGACATAAGCAATAATATCTTCCAAACTATTACTCCAGGAGTCTTGTATACATGCCTCTCAACAGCAAATCCAATATTACGTTCGTTCACAGACGTTCACCACCGTGGCATCTTACTCGTCTACGATCATTGTGCATACCTAGACAGAATCGCAATTCGTCGCTGAAGATTACATGCCATTTTGTCTTGGAATAGTGTCGTTCTCTGCTCCAATTCAAACGTTAACGATATTGGTCCGTAGTCAGAGAAAGCATGTCCAAAGGTTAGATTGCAACATTAAAGTGTATGCATAGTAACAGGTCTACCTTCTTCTCCAAACTATTGATTGATTTATTTGTTATTGCAATAAGATCTTAATAATTCTTTAATACTACAGGTAAATGTTTATTGTATCCCTTGTTGCAGTTTTCCTAATTGAAAAGATTACTGATCTATGCTAGGCGCAGTAGCCTCTTTAAGGTAAGTTTTCCTCCAGTAGGTTTGTTTCCTCCAGCGATTAAAAGTTATATGAAAGGCTTATTCATCATCATCATCTCCTACACAAAGTTTCTTCATGGCATATTTGTATTGTGTGTAGGTGTTTTCTCATTGTGCAGTGCCCAGTGAGCAGTCCAGTCACTATTCTGAGTTGATTTCTACTGAGCTGTAGCAGGTAAAAGTGACTGATAGCCTTTTCAGCATTATTTTGCTAAGATTTAGCCTCGGTAGTTGGTTCCAGTGGTTTTTGTGAGTCTCTTGAGTTCACTTTTTGAGACTGCCACACACCGAGGTTTTTGTTATGCCAAATACAGGTTGAGAGCTTATAAATGGTTTTTCAGATCCACTTCCACGCCTATATTTCCTGGAATCCAGGCAAGGGTTACCCTGTTTTGATTTGACAGATTGAGAAGGTATTTTAAACTATTCCAAACTAATTTGGAGCTAATATTTAAGCATGTTCGAGCTTTTATTGAGGCTTGACTATCTGTAAAAATTACTATGTCTCTATTAACATAGCCATAACATATTTTTAAAACATATTTTCCCTTGGTAGTACAAATAAATGCTATTTTGTATTTAAAAATACGTTTTGTAAACATCAGAAAAATAAAATATTTAAACGTACAAAATAAGACTTTTGCTCCACCCACGGGGTAAACGTCCGATTGATAAGGGGCAAAAATCCGTAACTAATTTAATCGCAAAAGTCGCACTGAAAACGTCCAATATTCTCGTATGCCGTACAGCTCTCGTGCCACCACTCCTTGCAGTAATTGCACTGGATCCAGGACTCAAGTGGCGGTTCTTCATACGGCCCGAGGCAGCCCTTATCAAGCTTTCCATTAGGCACATCTCTATACTATAAAATTCTGCTTGGAATACTGTGGTATGTTGCTCGAGTGATGCAAATAAGTTAACTCTCGAATGGACCAATATGCATTTTTACCTATTGCAAAACTGAAATTATTTGCTGTGTGGATTTGGTACTAAACCTTTTTATAGTATTAACCATAAACTATAAGTATTAAATATTCATGGGCCAATTTTTGCATATTCTAAATGGATATTATGAAGTTCTAGAAGAATAAAAAGAAGAAAAAAAAACCAACAAACTATTAAAATGACTAGCGAAACGGTGGTAGATTTTCATTACCTCATAGTTTAATAAAAAATAAAATAGTTCTTAAATAATTATTTAAAAATACATTATTTATTATTATATATATTCTAATATAAAATTCTTCTTCTTCAACTGATGTCTCCTCTTCGAAGGTTAGCTACTATCTTAGCTATTCGGACTTTTGAGGCTGGAGCTCTATAATGGAAACAATAATAGAACTATAGTTGTATCATTTTCTCAGGTTATCGAACCAGGCGTCTTCTTCCTCTGCTTCTTTTTGCCTACATATTATTCTGCAACAATAAGTATTTTTCTCCCCGTATCACGTGGTCCAGATATTGCAGCTTCCTTATCTTCATTTTATTCAATATTTTCTTTCCCCTTCGCATTTTTCTCAATACTTCCTCATTTGTTACCATGTCTACCCAATTCTCAAGATCCTTCTATATGGCTACATCTTAAATGCTTCCAGTTGATCACCTATATTTTCCTTTAATGTCTAGGATTCTATTCCATATAGCAACACTGAGAAAATTTAGCATCTCAGTATTTTAACTTTAACTTGTAAGATATAAGCTCTACTGCATAACTTATTATTTTATTAAATATTGTTATGGCTTGTCCAATTCTTGATTTGATTTTCTCGGTATTCTTATTATCTTCATTGACCCTGGTTCTTAAGTATTTATATTTAGTGCATTTGTTATGGTCATAAATTTGTTCTATTTCATATTTAAGGTAAGTCTGCTCTCCTCGCTGCTCGACACTACTTGATCAACCAAGCTCTATAAATCCTCGCCTATTACGGCAACAAGTATGGTGTCGCCTGCATATTGTTATTGGGTATTCTACTGCCATTGCTGTTTTTTCCAGTGCTTTCTAAAAAATAAAAATTTCTTCCAAATAAAAATTTAATAACAGTGACGATAGCACATCCTTGTATTTTTACTGCTTCTGAGAGTTTTATATTTACTTTTCTTTTAAAACTTATTAGCCATCTAATTGAAGTATAAACTATTTATAATTTTAATATCTTTTATATCAACATTTTTATTTTTAAGCAATTCATTAAATTAATTATAGCAAACATCAAATGCTCTTCTAGTCGAAAAAAAATAGATATATGCATATCTTTCGGTAAACACATTAAATGCAATCAAGGCTTCTCTTAGTTCATTTGTAGTTCTCAAATTGTCTGATGTATTGTCTTTATTTTGGCATGTCTGTACATTAAGATATCGCTTTGATTTCGTCTTTTTATTCCAGGTAACTCTTTAATTTTTTATGAAGGTTAGGTTAAATATATAATCCATTGTAAATCTAATGTCAATATTTTCATTAAACAAAGATCAAGTATAAATGCAGTGATTGCTATTATTTTTTTTAAATTCATTAAATTTGTATATAAATGGTTAACTTAAATAAAAGCGCATCGCCCCCATTTAAGTAATGCTTTTAAAGTAAATGAATTTAAGTAATGTATTAACTTAACAAATAGATAATAATTCTAATAAAAATTGTTTTTTTTACTCTCGGGATATATAATATCTAAGTCTTGTTTACTCTAGATCCACAATAGAGATTAATCACTTAGCTAGCATAACAGCCAGACGAACTTCTCCCAGCTTGTAGTAATTTTAAGGTATTAGGAGTTCAAAAAAATATTATTAATTGATCATTTCAAATTAATAATATTACTTTCTTAGACCTTAAATTTGAGGTGTTTATCGCAGTTATAAATATCTACAATACCTCTGTAGACAGAGCGAGAAAATACATAAGGATATTTTATCTCAAGCTAAACTAGTTTTGCTTTTAATCTTTAAATTTCCATTATTAAAATATCCGTGGGAGCCAGAATCAAAGATTTAGATACACTCACTTGACAAATATTTGAAGGGGTTTTCAGATTGTGGTATACTTTGTGAGAGATCATCAGCTATAGTACATTAAAATGAATTTAAATTATATTTCATCTTCGTTCCGTAAATAAGATAACAATGTAGTCTTTCTACTCATACCGTACACCACCAAATTTAATTCACAGCATATTTATGGTTAATGATTTAAAAAACAATTAATTATAAGTTTTTAAAATATTACAGCATGTTTACATAGAAATAGGTTACGATAGATAATTT
The DNA here is from genome assembly GCF_022605725.1 of Anthonomus grandis grandis. Classification (NCBI taxonomy): domain Eukaryota; kingdom Metazoa; phylum Arthropoda; class Insecta; order Coleoptera; family Curculionidae; genus Anthonomus; species Anthonomus grandis. Next base: position 29,787,430 of record NC_065555.1, read on the forward strand.
TTGTTGGCTAAGGAGTCAATTAAAATCCTCAAAATCTCAATCTCTTTAAAACTTTATTGACAATGTTTCGACCTATATTACGCCTTCTTCGGGACGCTTAGCGTATAGATATTGAAGTGCTTCTAGTATCCTGGCAAAATACCATTCTATGTAGTTCTTTTGTCAATGTGATCCAGAAATTAATTGATTTTGTGAGTTTAATTTTGCTAACTTTTAAGGGTTAAGTTAAAAAGGGAATCAGAGTGCCTTTGATTGTCCTAAAATATTATGAAATATTTTTCAAAGGTTTAATTGAAAATGTGATATTCAAATTGTGTATACTATTAAGGTATACTTTATCAAAATTGTGGTGGATTTTCTAAAATATTATATACATAGACTAATATTATAGGATAATTTTAATTTTCTAATTTAATTGCTTAGGAAACAAATTATTGTTTCAAAATATTAGGACATATTTTAGATCCACAACCATTAAATGCTCGGTCTTACTTAATATCATTTATGCAAATGATTGATAGGGAACTCTTCTTGAATTTTGATGGGATAGCCAATATTACAATTGTTCTATTACAAAGGACAGGATAATATGGTATGTTAAATTTTGTAATTTATTGTACATTTTATATAATTTGTTGTTGGCTCTCCAAAATATTATGGCATATTTCAAATCCACAACTACCAAATGATAACCCTAAATATTTAAAAAGGGCAGGCCTAAGTCGAAAACTTGTCTGCTTAACTATATTCAAATAAAAATTCTAATGAGAAACAGCAATGAAAAGACAAAATTATGTGTATAAATTTTACAAAACTTGTTCATTTTAAAAAATATCATTGGATGTTTTAGATCTGCAATTACTTAAAAAAATGCCTTTCTTACTTACTCAATAATCTCTTCTTAAAATTCATAGGATAATACATAGTATTATCCGCTCCTTTCCGAGAGCCTAATGTAAAATATAATTAGAAAGTTTGTTGTTAGTTTGCTACAATATCATAAGAGGTTTTATATCCATGAGCATCTATAAAATGCCCTTACTCAAAAAGATTTATAATGATATTTTCGTAGATTCTTATTGGATAATAAATATTAATATTCTCTTTTATGCAGAAGAGCAGAAATGTGCACTTTAGCGCCAAAAATACATACAGAACTATCAAGTAGGTATAGTTCTTGTTCTGAGTCCACCTTCTTTATCTTGTTGAATAGGCCTTAAAATAATTTTAAAGGTTACCTTAGCCCTCAATGAGCAACTGGCTCAAAGATACACTAATTTCATGGCATTACAAACCCAGATTGGAGCTGCGCTCTCTGCTCTGTATTAATTAACAATAACTCTGATTTCGGAAAAAAACGGGAAGGGGGAATAATCTTAAGTAGAATGTTAGCAGCCAGCTTTGGACTTTTATCATATAAACTCCGTAATATATATAAATATATTAATATTGGATCTCCGCAAAGAATTGAAGAGACTCTAGCAAATGTGTCTGCAGATAAATGGTTAGAGAAAAAATGAAAACTCTAAGTCTCAGTCTCAAAATATCTTTTTATATGTATTAATCAGGTAACATGTTTCGCTAATAAAGCATCATCAGACCTACAATAAATAGAAAAACACACGTAACTACAATAAAACCTTATATTAAAACAAAATCAAATATTAAAAATTAGTTAAAATTACCTTATAGCTAGATGACCTGCTAAGTACTGACAAATAAAATTTAAATCTGAGAATACTCACATATTTTATAATAAAAACTATAAGCGGCACAAAAATCCAACAAAGAATATAAAAAAGGAAGAAACGTGACAGGTATAGTATTTGAACCCACGCTCTAAAGTCGATCTCGGTGAAACACCAGACCGTTAACCACACGGCCAGCCCTGTTTATGAATATTAGATTCAAAGGCATATATGTGTATCGTGAGCAGAAACAAGAGGTTAGATAAGTTTATTAAAGATAAGTCCTGGCTCAAAGGTGAAAACATCATTAACGCATGTCAAAATTGGACTCTTTTTGGCTTTGATGATTTCCATTTTCTCCAAGAGATCCAACTTTTTACCCTTAGGGCACTCGTGGACAATGGAAACATTTTCAGGGACAGAAAAACTATGAACCGTTGATAATAAATGGTTAGCAAATGCTGACTTAGTTTCTGTGGTGTCGGTATCCCTGAACTTATTAACGAGGCTTAGGTGTTCCTGTACTCTTGTGAATTCTCTCCTTTGATAATACTCTCCTGATTATCCCACATAAACACCAGGGCAATCCCTACAATTAAGACAATATACACTCGATTTAGATAAAGTGTCACTTTTATCCAGCGTCTTTACTAGGTTCTTTCTTAGCGAGTTAGTCGTTTTGAAAGCTATGGAAAGGTTGAAAGGCTTAAAAAATTTTACAAGTTGTTGAGAAATGCCGCCGAAATAACTAAGGCATCTAAAATTGTTATTGTTGGTGATGTTGTGCGGTGGGTGGACGATGTGATAGGACAGTTTATATTTAAGAAGTGTTATTTCAAAAAGGGGCATGTCCACAAAAGTTCAAAATAAATTTTATACTGATTTTTCTATCTTTTCTATCATTCCTATCGACTCACCCCTTTAAATCGTTTCAAAAAAATACATGTCCCCGTTAAATTCCCATATGAAGGTGTTGTGTTCGATCAAAACTAGACATGTCCGCCTCACATAAAAATTAAATCTGTTTTATTCAAAAACGGACAAGTCCACTATTATTTCTAATGGGCAAACACCGATTTTATCCAAAATCAGACATGTCTATTTTGTGCCGCTTTCTGCTATTTCTGTTATGACGATTCAATTACACCAACTTTTAATCGCAACGCATCTCGGTTTGAGAGTAGGGAGTGGGGAAACCGCTTGAAAAAAACACAGACGGGAAGAAACACAAAACTAAAAGAAAAAAAATTAGAAAATTCAGTTTCAAACGAAAAAAAACTTAATGTGAAGACGCTTCTTGAAAAACAATTTAATAATGAAGAACTGAAGTGGCAAACTATACCTGAGTTAATCTTTTTTTTAAATTCTTGAAGAATGTGCAACCAAGGACGCAGCAGCTGAAGAAGGTGAAAATGAAGCAGAAGAGTGCGACTGCTTAGAACCTGACAATGACATACATATTTGAAAAAATATGTTGTATTTTTCATTTAAATAAAAGTTTATGAATAAAAACAGTGCCTAAATTAAAAAATTTATTTATACTTTGTAAACACGTAAAAACCTAAATTAATAATTTAAAGTTCAAACAAAATGGGACATAAACACTTAATTCATTCAAAACAAGACATGTCCAAAATTATTTTTGATTTTTCTCTTAAAAAAAAAAAAGAAGTATTCAAAACATCTTTTGGAAATATGCTTTTAGGGAGTCAAAGAATTATAATTTATTGAATTTAATATTTTAGCTCTAAAGGTCTCATTCTAAAACGTTTTTTTCGTTTTTCTCAAAATTATAAAAAGTGGACAGGTCTTTTTTTGAATAAACACTCCTCATTTATTATAAAATTTGTAATATAATTTGTTCAAGCTGTAAAGTAAGAAATTATTGTTTACAGCAATTATTTTTATAATATTATGTTCTTTTTGAAAAGCATCTTTTGCATTTTGAGACTGAGAGTTTTCATTTTTTCTCTAGTTACGTAGGTCTCTTTGAGATAATGGACGAGTTTTTTCAAGATAAATGGTTGTCCTGGAACATCCTTCAAGAGTGACAGGTGATATTATAAAATATCTGGTTTGAATTTTATTGCATGCTTAACCCACATATTATATTCGGCAAAATTCAATTCCTTCTTAGTCGCTCCAGCAGAGCTTCTGTCTAATTGTCGAGTCCTTGGAACAAGATCATGGTTGTCTACAGCTTGAAATCTGAGAGCCTTCTACCTTAAATTATTCATGATTCTTAATAACTCTGTAGTCCTATAACTTGATTTCTTTAAACTTTTTTGAAAATAAATTTTATTTACCATTAAAATTCAGGCTTTGTAAATTCGTCTGTAATAATGAAAATATTTAAGAAGTGTTGATTATTTATAAAAAAAATTACGAATATAATGTAAAAATTACATATTTTTCCCAGACAGTCTAAGATCCATTATGTACTAAGGACAACCTATTATTTTTTTTTGCTTCATATCATGCTCTGCACCATGCTACAAAACAAACCAAAGTTGCGATCCAAAATTACTATGAAAAAATTCAAAAGTTTTAAGGATTTTAATATCTAAAGTATTAAAGTTCTATTCATATTTTTTTTTTCATTTCATTATACAGTATTCTTCTCAAAATTTTGTAAGATAAATAACCCTTAGATATTAACATTAATATTATTGTTTTTAGTCGTTCATATACCACTGAAAAAAAAAGAATAGGCGAGCGGTCCTATTTCACAAACCAAATAAAACAGAGACAGTTGTTCTGGTCCCGCCAACCTATAATTACGAATTTCGAGCAAGAAGCTAACGAACTTTTAATTGATCCTTTTCATCAGTTGACACAACAGAAGGATACAGTGGGCCGGAATGTCGTTCTTTGGATATTCTATTTCGTTCCTTTTTCGATTCTCGATATTTACCTGCACTTCGTTAGCACGTTCAACATTATTCTATTCATCTTTAATAGATTTTATATAATTTGTTTTGAGATTTATTTTTAATTAAAAAAAAGGAAAGCTTACAGTAATTTTTATGAATGACTTCTTTTTCGGTTTATGTGTAGTAGTGATAATCCGGACCTGTCATAGTCCGGATTATATTTATCATCCTGTTATATACCTTGTAGTTTGGATTTTTGCGCATTAAATAATCTAGATGTGTGTATTTTATAAGCTCCAGCAGTTTTTGACAACATTTTACTTGTTACTGTGCCACGTGCAAATTAAGGTTTCTATCGCCGTTTTTGGACTGTATTGTGTACAATATCAAGAAATGGCGCCTTTAAAACACAATCACAAAACTTTTACTATCCAAAAGAAGTTTGTTACTAATAAAATATGAAATATTTTTTATCACTTAAAAACTTGTATTTTAAATTAAAGATTGTAAAAGCAAAAGTTTTAAATCTTCAATTACAATTTTATTAAATTGGGCTGGCTTTTGTACTAAATCAATTAATAAAAATTTTATTATCTGTTATTAAAATTGCAATAAACTAAAAAAAACGAATAATTACTAGAATAAAGAAAGTCTAATCAAATCTGAGCAACTTGTCAATGTTTTTAATTTTTTGTGCGAAAACCGTGCATCTAACGGACAAAGTCCAAGGAATCAAAAATGTTGCAAATAAAACGGGAAATTTAAAAATATTTTTTAATACAAGAAAAACCAGTGCCGTACCATTTTTCTTTATAAAAGTATTCAGCGGAAAACCGCATACACGCCACTGGAGAACATAAAAATGTTAAAAGTATGGTGGTGTATAAGTGGCTCTCGATACACAAACCACAGATATAACTAGCTAACGCAAAGTTGAAAAACAAAAAACAAGTTACGTTAGCTAGTTATATCTGTACACAAACCCTGCATACCAATCTTTGGACAAATATCTACAGGGGTATTTAAGTTATCGAAAAAAAATAATGTTTTTTGTTAAAACTTTACCACCCTGTAGCTCAAAATCTAAAAGGTTTAGGACCTATGTTTATAGGAACTTTTTTGCGAATTTTTATTCAAAGAATACGTTCCTGTATTTTGTCGCAATATATAAAAAACACCCTGTATAAGACAAATATAAAGAATTAGTATTTTAATCGTAAAATAATTAATGATATGGCATTTATAATAAATGTATCTATTTGAGTTTCAATTGTGGTATATTATACCACCTATCCAGGAATTCTACCAACAAACTTTGCATTTATCCTAATTTTTTTTTAATAAAAAAAAGTACATCACTGCATTTTTTCCAAAATAAATTTTGTTTTTAAAATTCTTGTTTAGTTTTAAAAAAAAATTCTATTTTTATTTGCATATCTTATTTCATATAATTATTGTGTTTCATACACGTTCAGATAAACTATATGGGCGCCCAACATGTAGGGTCAATGAAAATTTGGCCATCACTGTTTCTTTTAATGTATAATCATAATAAAGTAAGCTGCAGATCTTTGAAAAGATAACAATAAATAAACATAAAAGTAACATATTACATAAAAATAAATAAACTCCTCCTATAGGAACCTTCATAGTGGTATATATTATATTCTAATTTTTTTTATTTCATGTTCTGTGCCAAATATCATCAAGAATTTTAACAAATAAATGCTTTAATAATTCAATGCTGATTAAATATTAAATAGAGAGTTTGTATTTTTGTTGAGGTATTTATAATTTCGTACATTCTAATCATTATGGTGATTTAAAACGATGCGTTTACGATACGGAAACGCTAGTGGAAACTGAAGGCGATCTTTAACAAAGAATTTTTTAGCATATTCAGGAAAGGAAAAATAACCTCCAAATGCTATGGAGAGTGAAGCAAGGGCTAGAAAACAGGCAAGGTGGTGCTCACTTTAAGCAATTTTTGTAGTTAGTATTTTCTTTTATTACTTTTGTTGTCATCCTTATTTGCTATTGTTAGAAACCATAGCAACACTACTTAGATATGCAAATCAAGTTGATTATTATGTTATACCTATTTTTTATCATCATAGTACACATATTGCATCGGAAATTTAAAAAAACAAATATCTTTAAAACTATAAACTTTAGACACTTTTAACAAGTGGACATTTTTTTATTGTGGAAATATGAAAAAATTAGATTTTTTGGTCAGTTGCTTACAGGGTAACACAAAAAGGTTATGATAAGTTATTTACCAAAATAGTACTGTAAATGGTGCCCAGTAGAAGTTTGGCCATGAAATGGGAGGTTCCCTATACCAAGCCAAAATCTAAAATGCCTTTTAAGCAACAGGAAAAAATATAACATAAAATTGTAATTTTGACATCCTGTATCTCGCAAATTATATCAACTTTTGAATTAAGAATTGTTTAAGTCAATTCATATATTTTGGACTGTAGTATCTCTAGACAACATTTCTCAACACTTTGCAGATACCCTCAATAGGTTTTAACCTTTTGTGTACTTCTATGGCTACTTTATAATAACAAATTTATTTTTAAGCAAACAATTTTATTTTCAAATTTTTCTAATGGTGATGGATCTCCTAAATTTCATAATGACATTCTAAACATAATGACCATGTCAAAATTTTAAATTTTAATCAAGCCAAGTTTAAATACTCTTGGTTTTTGAAAGACTTGAAGCACCATACCGAATTAAGTTATGCAGGCTAGTAAAGTGATTGAAACTTAAAGTCCAATGTTTAAATGAAATTAGGGTGATCCAGTACCATAAGAAAAATTTAAAAATAAAGCTGTTTACTTAAAAATAAATTTAGTAGTAAAAAGTAGCCATATTTAGAATATTGCTTTCAATTAAAGTACGTAAAATCAAAAAAGTGTAAAGTATATGGGGTGTTAAACACAACATCAGTCTATGTTGTGTCATTGTATTTACGTCATAAAAATCATTTTAAAAAGCCACAGTTACTTTTGTTTAATTACACCCTTATCTAAGAAATTTTTAATAGGAATTTTTAAATACTAAATAAAAAATGACATACAGAGATCAATAGACAAAAAATATATGAATATGTATAGATTTCATGATTATTATAGAAAGAGTTTTCTTATTATTTGTAACCATAAAGTTTGAAAAAATATTTTTTACAGGTAAACCAGTCACCTGGTTGAAAAACGCTCGGTCACCTTAATTATTCTCTTTAATTTTTTTACATGTTTTGAGATTTATGAAAAATAGAGTTCATCAAGACTGAGCACTTGCCAACTTTATTATTTTAAATAGAACACTTTATTTATTGGGTATTTATTATACCCCACTGGCATTTTTGGATTATATGATAAATTCTAAGCATATTTCATGTATAACACCCTATACCAATCTTAAACTGATTTCGAAATATCATTATTTAAAAATCAAAATTAAAAAAAATTTTCCCAGGCTTTATTTAACTTTTGATACTTTTTTATGTCATAGGTTTCAGGTGGTACACTTTGACTTTGATTAATAGATTTGGCGTCTTTACTAAGTTCACTATTGTCCAAAATGGCGCAATTAAATAACAGAGAAAAAATAACATTAATAAGGTTAATAAGGGTTTATAGAGATTGTCTTAACCATACGAAGAGGTCGCTAATTTATTTAATGATTTATTTCCAAATCGAAATCCAATTACTTTATCAGCTGCTCAGAAAATATTAAAGAGGTTCCACGAAACTGGTCGGCCAAAATCCTGAACAAGGTTGGAAGTTTTACAATGTTCTAATGCAAACCCTCAAAAGTTCGTTGAGAAAAACTGGCAAGCATAAATCAACGGTTATAGTAATTTTAAAACAAAATAAATTCCGTCTTTATAAAATTCACTTGGTGCAAGAACTTTTGCTTGACAGGAGGGTCGAATCTTATAAAACAATCATGGTGAAACTAGACCAAGATCAGAATTTATTAAATAACATTGTGTTTTCGGCTGAAATATTGAAATTGATGAAACGTTTATGCTTCATGGCATTTTAAACCGCCAAAATTGCATGTACCAGACCGATGGAAATATACCTTGGATGCGGGAAATGCGTACTCAGTATCCCCAAATAGTTAACGCGTTGGCTGCGATATTTGGAATCTACATAATTGATCTGTACTTTATTTGTGGACATCTGACTACAATAAAGTGTTTAGAAATGCTCTAAAATCGCATTGTTTTTAAATTAAACGTTTTCCCGGTCCAAACTACAAACAAGTAGGTATGGTTTCCATAAAATGGACCTCCTCCGCACTATAATCGAGAGGTGAGTGATTATTTCCATCCCATTTCTATTTTGTCTACCCTCTCTAAGATAGTTGAAAAACTTGCAAAAAGCAGAATTTTGTCCTTTTTACATCATAATGGCATTTTCTCTGCAAATCAGTTTGGATTTCAAGCCGGTAAAGGGACTCATGATGCTGTTTTTAGCTTTTTGGAGAGCGTCTATGTGTCCTTGAACTCTGGAGAGTCATCGGCGGCAGTGTTTTGTGATCTATCCAAAGCATTTGACTGTGTGGATCATGGAATACTGTTATCTAAGCTCGATAAATATGGTTTTAGAGGCGTAGCATTGCGATGGCTTGAGTCCTATCTATCAAATCGTACTCAGAAGGTTTCAGTGTCTGGGCGTTTGTCTGCTTCTAGATTCCTGAAATGCGGCGTTCCCCAGGGTTCAGTGTTGGGACCACTGTTATTTTTGCTGTATGTGGATGACTTGAGTTCATTGAAACTGCAGGGCAAGGTGGTTCAGTTTGCTGATGATACCACCATACTATGGAGCCATAAAAATTCTGACTATATTAAGACTTGTATCCTTGAAGACCTTCAGATTTTATCAGGGTGGTGTGCTTCCAACAGGCTCGTGTTTAATGTAAGAAAGACGTCTATTATGGGGTTTAAGTGCGATGTTCAGGGTCTGATGTTTGACAAAAATTCCCTCTTGCAGAATAAAGAGTGCTGCAAGTTCCTAGGAATTACCATTGATGGTTGCCTTTGGTTTGAAGATCATATTTTACATTTAGCTGGGAAATTATCTTCTGGATGTTTCGCAGTAAGAATGGCAAAACAAGAGCTGTGAGGGGTGGTTGCAGGTTCAGTGTACTTTTCACTTATTGAATCTCATATTCGGTATGGCTTGCCTTTTTGGGGTTTAACCAATAAGGGGCTACTTAACATTATCTTTGGTATTCAAAAAAAAACAGTTAGATACCTGTGTTCTGCTAAGTTAAGAGATTCTTGCAAACCCCTCTTCATTTCTGAAAAAATCCTAACTCTTTTTTCACTCTTTATCTTAGAAACAGCTGCTCTTATTCACAAAATTCCCAAACTACCCTCTGACACTGGCTATTTGACTCGTCGTGTAAATGATGTTCCTCTACCTATTCCTACGTCTTCCCTTACCAAAAACTCATTAATTTACATAAGTAAAAAAATTTACAATCATGTTCCTCTGTGTGTTAGACATATATCGGATGTTAAGAAATTTAAAAGAGAATTAAAGTCGCTTTTATTGGCTAAGGCATATTATAACCTGGATGACTTTTTTAATGATAGGTTTTAACCTTGGACATGTTGGAAAGTTTTCTTTTTTTCCTTTTTTCTACTCTAGTTTTGTCAACAAGTTTACCTTTATTTAGTAATTGATTGTTTTATTTAGTTATCTTTAATTTAAGTATGTTCAAAAAGTTTTGCCTTCTTGTGTTTAATTTTGTTCATTGTTTTGTCAATTTTTGAAATTGTATTTGTGTTTTGTTTTTTTAGCTTGTAGGATGCTTGTACACAAGATTATTCTTACGTAATATAGCACATTTTCTTTCTTTCTTTCTTTCTGTTTAAATTTTACTTTTACGTCTTTTACAAATATATAGATGACCAGCTAGGTCTGGGGACTCTTTAAATTACTTTTTTGAGGCCATTTGATAAATAGAATATTTGTCGGTAAATCTGAAAATATAGAAAACTTAAAACAATGCATAACATATAAAGCTGGCCAAATTACACAAGAAATGATTCAAAACATTATTGACAAATTTCATTACAACCTTGGGTATTGTCAGAAAGTCCAAGAAAAGCATCTTATAGAACATTTAGTTAAATAGTTTTGCTTTGTACTAAAATTCCTATTACAAAACCTTTATTAAAAAAGAGCATTATTTGCCTGACATTTTGGGCCTAGAAATTTGTTTTTTTTTTATTTAAACGATCGCTTATAAAAAACTAAGATAGAAAAGTACAACCCGTATGTTTCCAAGTTAAATCATTTAAATTTTACAGCCTGATAAAGTTTTTAAAAATTTTGATTTTCAATTGTTAATATTTCGAAAACAATTCAAGATTGGTATAGATTATTATATATGAAATTTGCTTAGAATTTATCATAAAATCCAAAAATGTCAGTGCGGTATAATAAATATCCAATAAATGGAGTGTTCTATTTAAAATAATAAAGTTAACAGCTGCCTAGTCTTCTTTACGAACCCTATATATTTTTCAGAAATCTGAAAACATACAAAAAAGTAAAAGAGAGTTAGGACATCCTAGCGTTTTTCAACCAGGTAAGTGGTTTACCTGCAAAAGATATTTTTCCGGACTTTTTGGACACACTATATGGTTATAAATAATAGGAAAACTTATTTCCATAATAATCACACAACTTATACATATTTATATATCTTTTGTCTATTGATTTCTATATTTTATTTCTGATTTATAATAGTATTAAAATAGTATTTAAAAATTCCTATAGACAATTTCTTAGTTAATGGTATAATTAAACGAAAGTAACTGTGGCTTTTTAAATTGATTTTTATGTCATGAATACAATAACACAACATAAGTCTACTTTTAACATCCCATATTTACTTTACACTTTTTTGTCAAATCATGTCAAAATTTTAATCTAGCCGAGTTTAAATACTCTTGGTTTTTAAAAGACTTTAAGCACCATATCGAATTAAGTTATGCAGGCTATTAAAGTAATTGAAGTCCAATATTTTAATGAAATTAGGGTGATCCATTACCATAAGAAAAATTTGAAAATAAAGCTGTTTGCTTACAAATAAATTTGTTTATATAAAGTAGCCATAGAAGTCCACAAAAAGTTAAAACCTATAGAGGGTGTCTGCGGCAAGTTGGGAGATACTACATACCAAAATATGTCAATTGACCTAAACAATCCTTAATCCAAAAGTTAATAGTTTGCGAGATATAGGGTGGTAAAGTTAGGGTGTTAAATAAAAGAGAATTGACGTATCCATGTTTTTCAACCAGGTAATTTGTTTACCTGTTAAAGGTATTGTTCCAAACTTTTTGGAGACACTGTATATTAACTACGTAAAATAAAATGTTCTCCCCACCTCTCAAAACGGACAATATTTTCCTTTTCCGGTAACACACTGAACCAGTCCCTTCATGCAACTCACTGCACAACAACTTTAAAAAGTCAAAAGTCCAAAAAACAATATTGTCCTAAATCACTCGAATATGAACTGTCTGTCACTCAAAATTAACCGGTTTTCAAGTAAAAACGTGCCCGAGAATATTCATCAAAACGATCGCGACAATTAATTTTACAACACCGTTTTACGATAATAATAAAACTATTATCGAACTTATGGTATATCACATGAATACTTCAACATACCAACATCGACTACCAGCGGTCTCTCCCTTAGACCGTAAAACCCGCTGGCCCAGCCTACCTGTCTCCTACCCGGTTTTCACTTGCCGACATCTGGCCGGCATTGGCCCGCACCTGGGTGACGTCACAAGATGGCAGTCGTTGGCGGGCGGGTGTTACGTTCTCGATATCTCTCTCTGTTTGACATTGAATTGTAGCGATTGTTTTTGTTTATCCTGATGGTGGGGGCGGGATTGGACTTGGGGTGAAGTTCCGGGGGTCGCGAACATTTCTTTTTCGCTTCCAGGGGGGTGGAAAATGAGATGCTGGGGACTTACTTTGACGGTTTACTAAAGAGGGTTTTAGGTAGTTATATTTACATGGTGGAAGCAACAGTATAGAGAAAACAGTGTGATACAAGAGAACTGTGTGTTTGTTTTAACTTGCAGTTTATTGTTTAAACCTACAAAGAAAATATATATTTGGTATTACAGAATAAGATTATGATTACACATGACCAGTAGGAAAAGCCGAGACCAAAGACCTGAAAATCTTGAAAAATAAATTTTTCAACCAAAAACGATCGGTCACTTCATGTTAAGGGGGGAGGGGGACATTTATTGACAGAAATAGGGGTCGAGTGTTACCTTGAATTAAAAATTATTTTATTTTCTACATAGGGCTATTTTTATTTTGTATTTTACCAATTCCTTCTTAAGAAATATGAATAAATGTGAATAAAAAAACAAGACCTTATTTTAAATGAAAAAAAATAAAAAGTACTTAACACCTATTTTATTAAATGTTAAAAATGATCTCCGTATTCTCCGTTGACCTCCATACAAAAATATAATTGTTGTTAAAACATTTGCGCACCTTAACGAACATTTCCAGCATTATTAACTGGCCCTCGTTAACAATTTTACACTGTGTACCAAGATTAACGCATAATCTTAGAAATTCCTTTTTTTTCGCATGTTTTTTTTGTCCTTTAAGTTTATTTTTTGTCTTTCTACTTTTTATATTTACTTTTTATGATTTTTTACATATGATTTCATAATAAATATAAAAATGCACAATGTGTTCTGAAAATGTTATAAGTACCAAAAAATAAATCAAATAATTCTATTCCAAAATATATAAATTGCGACATTCAAAAAAAAAATCAGTAACGGGTATTTTATCCCTCATATTGATAATTAGGGTCCTTATTTGATCTTGGTTTGACCAAGCTGGTTTTTTAGAAGCCACAAACACTTCCAAAAAATCAACATACCGGGTGGTACCTATGTCGCCGAGCGGAACATAGGAAATCCCATGTAAATTTTAAGGGGGTCAATTATTGGCTTCCCTGTATATTTTACAGAAGAAATGTAAGATAACTTTTTGAAGAGACCAATCTGGCAAACCCTTGTACAAAGTTTTAAAAAATTTTAATAAGCGAATCTTGAATTATTCAATTAAATGTAATTGCAAAATTAGCAAATCGATTTCAACTATTAAACGTATTATCAATAAGTTCGAGTCCAAAGGTACCGTAATAAATAATTGTAAATTTTCAACTCAGGATATCAAAAATAGAGCCGAAGAAAGAGACAACAAAGATCTTTATTCTACTGAGTGTGAAGGAAAACAAGATGGTTAGTACGAGGGTTCTTGGGCAAGAAGTAAATAAATATCATACAATGGTATTGCGCACTTTAAAAAAATACAAATATTATTCGTATAAATTCGAAAATATCAAGAGCTGCAGGAAGGAGATGAAGAGCAAAGAATGGCATTTTGTTTTGAAATGATGGAAAGAGCAAATAATGATAGGAATTTTTTAAGAAAATGAACATCGGTTTGTTCATACTTGGACACAATATCCCCAAAAAACAAATGTATTCGTGGGAATTATCGGACACCATATCATTGGACCCTTTTTTATGGACAATAACCTTGTTAGGTTATAGTCGCAGACGCATCACCCGGCATAGTAAATATATTCACAGTTCGAAAAAACCAAACTTAAAAAAGCCTAGAAAGTAATCAATTACGAACGAAAGCAGAACTATGGATCAGGCAATTTATCAAATATTGCCGATCGATGAACAACAAGTTTGGAATGCTATTATCTCACTCAAAAATTCATCCTCCTATGATATTTACAATATGAATATTATAATTTGGTGTCGGACTATAGGTCTATATCTATACTACCCATCTTAAGTAAAATCTTCGAAATCCTAATAAAATTTAGAATATCCGATTCTTTTGAAAAGAATAATTTATTGGATACGTCACAGTTTGGTTTTCATGAACACTGTTCTACAATCCAGACAGTAACGGAGATTGTGGTGGATATAATCAAGGGCCTTGAGGAGAGTGACCATATACATAAACTTAATGTTGTGTGATCTCTTCAAGGCCTCTGAATGTGTCTCACATAGTCTTTTTATAGAAAAACTTAATCGATATGGCATAAGAGGCATTTCTCTTAATTTGTTAAATCTTAGCTTTTTCCGCAAAAAAAGTGTGTTAGTCCCGATGATACCGTCTCTCAGGTTGGTATGGCGAACAGCGGGGTTCCTCTGGGTTCTGTCCTGAAGCCCCTGCTGGTCATTGTATATATTACAATTTGTTTAAATTTCTAGCATCTAATAAGTGTAAAGCGTTTGCAGACAACAGTTTAATTTCGTGCAAATTTAAGTTACCAAGCCATGAATATAACGCCATAACGCAGAAAAATGGTTTACTCAAACCTGTCTTAAATTAAACAGTGAACAAACGCAAAACATTAGTTTTTCAAGCAAACCTAACTCTTAATTTGAAGTGTTAAACTATTGGGCATCACACTGGACAATAAACTTAACTGGACACTTCACATAGATACACTAAAAAGAAAACTTTCTGCAGTGGTGTACCTAATTTGTAAATTAAAATGTATTATTGACGATAAATTTTTAATGGATTCATATTACTCTGTATTTCACTCACATATTTTATACAACCGGCGTTATGTGATGGAGAAATTCCACCTATTCAATTTGACATTTTTCGTTTACAAAAAAATGTAATTAGGGTTATCTCTAAAATTGGCTGCAGAGATCACTGTAAACCTTACTTTATTAATTTTAAAATATTAATGCTACCGGCTCTCTACATACCCTAGCAACTAATAAAAATATATAAAAATAAAAATACTTTTACTATAAACTTAAATTTTTGAATTAAGCACAAGATCAGCAAATTTAATACGACCTAGTTTTAAAAGGCTAGAAAAATCTATAAAAAATTCGCCAAGACTAGATATTCATAATAAACTTTCAGTTAATGTTAAAAATCCAATAATAAATTTGAGCAAGCTATCAAGCAGTCACTAACAAAAAATGGAATAAACAGTGTTGAGGAATTTTTGTCCCAACTAAATACTTCAGGGTTATGATGAATACCTTTGCAAAAATATGTATGTAGTTACAGGCGTCAGGTAGGTTTTATAAATCTTGTTTAATTTATTTTTTATATTTTTCCTTTTATGACTTGTTAGAATTGTATCTATTTATAAAAACTAGTCCATAAAATGATGATGATGACTCCAAATTTCTATCAATTTCAAATAAAAGTTATTCAAGTTGTTTGGGGATTTTAACAACTGTCGCAGTTAGCTAAGCTCCTATCAACTGAAGGTATTTTAGTAAAAAAAAATAGTAGGAGGATTTTAAGAAGTTAGTATTTTTTAATGAAATAAACCATTTAACCAAAATTTTATTTGCTTTTAACTAAGACACTTTAAAAAATATTTAGACAAAAAAACTGGTAATACTTAAAAAGGTAATACCTATTACCACAGAACACAAATATAGAGAAATGTGTGTTGCCTAATGAACAGACAGAAATTCTGTTGACAGCTTTATTGACGTTGTTGACAAAGATGGGGGCATCCTGTCCGCCACCAATCTTGGGTGGCGTGTGGCGGGAAATTTAAGCTTGATTTATTACCTGGTAATTAAATTTCAAATAATTTGCAATTGCATTACAAAGTTGATGCGTTTACTGACGGGTGATGAGATATATTTAAATAGAATTTTACTTTAATTTATTAAAAAAAAAAAACAATATACTTTCATTTTAGAAATACCCTCATTTAATTAAAATCGTTAATTTTAAATGTTGAGAAAAAATAAAAATATTGTATCTCAGACATCCCCCATCACTTTAATCAAGAATTAATACATCAACTAAAATATTATTTAATTTAAATTTGGTTCTCAAGACATTGCTTATTTAAGATATTTAGCTATAGATACTTACCAAGAATTATAAATTGGCCTGACAGATATGGGACTAAATTTTAAATAAAAAAAAAACAAAGCTAAATTGTCTTTTAAATGTTTTATTTTAAGATGAATTAAAATAAATTTAACAAAGGATTTTAAAATGCATAAAAAAGTTACAATATATTCTAAATGAAATACTGCAAACTGTAAGTATGGTATTAATAACACCTTTTATGTAAAAAATAGAATTGTTGCAGGTATAAAGCATATTTTAACTGAAAATCCTAATTTCTGGAATTTCAGAAAAAAATTACCTGTTTTTTTTTTTGTTTCCATAAGTATAAAACATGATAAGAAATATGCAACAAAGATACCTAAATAAAAAATTAAACATATATATTTTTTAACCCTCTATACAATTGCAATAAAATAATATATATCCACAAATTATGGAAAACAAAATATAAGCTCTTATAAAGACAGAAACTGAACCTATCTCTTGAAATAAATCTGGCTTTTCATTGTAAATAAGTTAATTAATAATGACTAGATATAACACAAATACATATGTACGAGTTAATATGCATGTTTTTTCCATTTTATTTTTTAGTATAAGCAAATAAAAACAAAATATGACTTTTGATTAGTCACAATCGGGTAAAAATGTCACAAGTCAGTGGGGTTGTCTCCAGTAAGTATGCAACATGAAACATAAGAAAACAGATTAAGACAGTGTATTGTGTATACAATATTATATATTCTATCGGGTTAAAATTAAATCTCCTAAAAGTATTTCATCCTAATGATCCAAAATACATAAGTTTTCATTATTAGTAAGTATTGATTATCACATTAGTTATGATTACAAATTAAGGTTCTAAATAATACCGTAAAGGATTTGATATTAGTCCATAATTTTACTTTAAGCTAATAATATGAATTTAATTATGGGTTAGTAAAAATAAAATAGGACTGTAAAAAGCATAGCATTTACTATCAAAATGTCTCAGGTAATTTAGGTATTTAAAAAAATAAGATATTACATACTAAAATCTTAGCTAAAAAGTTAAAAAACAAAATTATTAACACTTAAAGATTGTTGTTGTGGTTTTGAAATTGGCTTTTGATTTTATACTTGAAATATTTATAAACCAACCAAAACTTTTTCTCTAAATTGACTAAATGACCAGGGCTATCCATCCATAAATGTGTATAACTTAAGGTGGATTAAGTCGATTAGGGAAATCAGTTTTTGAGAAGTATATGTCAATCTGTTTTCGTTAAATTGAACAAATAGGTATTATGCTTATACTCCATGTGAGTATCATTTCTACTTAAGAACCAGAAAAGTGTTTGGAGCAAACATTTTTAGTCAGACTTACATGACAGACAAGATTTTTATAAGGATGGATTCAATGGCAATTAAAAAAAATTATGATTTCTGTGACTGTCTGGGCAATTCCTCATATATAAACTAGTGAATAAAGAATATTTGTATGAATATCTTAATCTAGATGAAGACAAGGAAAAGGAAATACTTCATATTTTCCCAGTGAAGGTTCAAGAATTAAAACTGAATTGTAAAAAAAAAGTTAAATTGAGAACAGTGACATAGATATGTCCAAAATAGGATTAAATCTATAATTATATCCTGGAAAATGATAATACATCCAAGATACACCAAACATTATTAGAAAACACCTGGGTATATCATAATTGAAATTTACCTGTCTTCTGCTCTATGTAGTTGCACGATGATTCGATGTTTGCACGTTTGTTAAATAATGTATCAACCCATAACTCAAAAAAACTACAAAAAGCTATAAAATTACTTAAAAACTTTAAATTGGAAGCAAATCATGAGGCTTGGCTTGTTTTCCACCCAAAGGAAACTTAAAAAACAATCGTCAAATATGACAGTTAAAATGTCACTATTGTCCTATTTGATGTACGTCAAAAATTAGACAATCAGAATCAATCGGCTATCTTGGGTGGCAGACTATTCCGCCCCGCCACATTCAACCTTCATACCGGTGCCTATTACTTAATTTAATATGGGCCAATAACAAATTTTAGGGACGTTTTGGGGATGTATTCACATAACAGACATAAAAGAGGCTTTCGGAGCTGTTTGTATTATGATATATGGCAAACTGCACACTCCAAACGTAACACACATTATTTAAAGTTTTGCAAGGATTGCTGTATTCCAAAAAATCCTAGTCTATGATACCCCAGACAACTGCAGAATTATTTGATCAAGTCTCACAAAAAGAAAAACTAAATATTTAACTAACATTTAATTTAACAAAAATTAAATTATTTAACAAAATTTAATTGAATTCTATATTTTCTGATCTTAATGTGCGGCTCTATTGTAAAACGTTTTTTGACATTTGATTTTTATAACTTATTTTGTCAAACGAAAACTTTGTGTGATCACAAAGGAACCTAAGGTATTGACGACAAGCGTTTATTGATTCATATTTATTTGTAATACTAATGACAATTATTATTATTACGTGCGGCTATTAAGATTTACAGTTTTCAAGTGTTAATTAATTTTTTTTGACCAAGTCAATTTGATTAATTTGATAGAAAAAAGTTTATATTATTGCACTATTTCTCGCACAATGCCTAAATGTGAGTTCCAGGGTTATTATTATTAGCCTTTAATAGGGCACGCAAAGAAAACGCAGCTTTTATCGGTAACCCCAGCTTTAGTATTAAAAGATAAATCAATGTCATAATTGACAACTAATTTAATCTATAAACTCAATTTAAAAAAAATACAGTAATACTGCAATACTTAATTTATAATTATAAAATTCAAGATTATGAAAGAAAATAAAGTAAAATTTAGCACTTAATACTTATTGAATTTTACATCTGATAATACCTCGTATATACGTATATACTCAGTTCCCAATTTCAAATCAAATCAATGATGGTGGCTACATAAACAATTTTGCTAAATTGAATTTAAAATTTTCTACATATTAATTCCAAAATAAAATAATCTATAAATTACGGCGAGCCGATAAATCAGTACCTGAAAAAAACCAAGCCAAAGGGGGTACCTAATATTCTGAGTCTCTCCGACTGGCAGCAGAGCCCACCTGGTCTGAATGGGGCTCCGTAGTTGGCAGCTTTACGTTTGGGCTAAAAGGGCAGCAGCAGATCAACCAGTTAGGAAGCCTCTAGAATGTCTAGCAGGTAGTGAAAGGCAATCGGTATTAAGGTGTAGCCGATTGGAAGGAATGTAGGTTCCGGAGGTGATGATCCAAGCGACTTGATGTGATAACACGTGGAATAGCAAGTAAGGTGGAATCAGTAACAATAAAAAGTGCAGCAAAAGCAGAAGCGCAGGATAAGCAGAAGGTACAGGAAGGCCTAAAAATGGGAACCACACATGAGGTTCGGCATGGCTGTCAGTTTTATGGTATTTTTATGTGGGTAAGTAAGTTAAATTTTATAAAATTGCTTTCTGGAAAGTTGGATGCATTGATGTTCTTTTGAATTAAACTGAAAAGCGTGCAAATAAGAAATTAATTAAATGAAAAAAATAGGAAAATGACTTAGGAATGTGACATGTGCTAACTTACCGAAGATAGAATGTGGCCTTTTCTCGGGTTTATTTAACACAAAAAAAACAAGGAGCTTTATAAGCTCTTACGCCTACTTAGTAAACCAGCAATTAAGCCATTCTAGCACATACTAGTAACTACTAAAAAAATTAGGCTAAGATAAGGCCTACCTTTTCACATCCGCATTAAGCGAAACTATCTGTCATACTTTATGACCAGATAAAGAATGGATCTATTAAAAATAGGATTGTCAGTTTTCCCCAGATTTTAAGGTATGCACTTATCTGTCAAGTACCTAGGTGTTGACATGCTGGGTTTAACTACTGGGTACTATCTGGTACCAACATTAGTTTAAGTAATTTGCAACTATGAAGCAACCTATAACTTGAGGCCATGGTTTAGCAACAATGATTTACAAAAAAAAACTGACAGACCAGATTGACATTAACATGCTTCACTATTGATTCTTATGACTTGAACAAAATAAATAAATAATTAATATGTGCTCAGTATTGATTAAAATCAACGTAAAATCAATGGCAGTTCTTAATGCTATTCAATCAACAAAACGATGAAACAATATCCCATATTATTATTTAATTTCCTCATATAATAATGGTTTTCCTTCCGTTTCAGATCGGGTATGTTAGAAGGAACCATCTTAACGGTGTATCATATCTGTGTAGTATATATATTTATATATGATTTTTAAATAAATATAAATTATTTAATGAAACTATGGTTGAAATTTACTTTATCTTGGCAAAAAAAAAATTAGTTAATATATCTATTGGAGATTAAACCTGTAACAGTATGGTAATACTTACAGATTTGTGAAGTTTCGATGTTTTTTTCGATCTTGTCATCCCTATATTTTACGAAGGTTGCTTAATTGGCAAGAAAATAAAATTTACCTTCAGACTCTGTTTAAAGAGTTCATAGGATAAAAAAATTAATATAAAGTGTCTTCTGACCAGGTACGTAACTTTGGAGTGCTAATTTAGGTTGGTGTCTCTGGTCACTGGCGCCTGTATTCTAATTCAGCTCTACAATTGTTTAAATACTTCTTGTCAGATTTGTTTTCCGATTAATTAATTTCATATTGAGATTATTCAAGATGTTACTTAATATAAAATATTAAAATTTAAAAGCAAGAATTTTATGTCAATTTTTACTTGAAAAATTACTAAAAAAATATAAACGTTGTGGGCCTTAAATGCTTGGTTATTAAAATACAAAATGTTATTCTTTAAAAAATATTTAATGAATAGTTTAAGTTAGAATACAGTTTTTAAGGTGAAGTTGTGGCTAGATCCATATAGCAAGCTTTATTTGCTAATATTTTTTAGCGAAATCACGAATATATTTCTTTACAATTCAGTACAATCTCAGTACAAATTAATTTAAAAGTAGAATTTAGTTTTTCATGAAAGAATATTTCCAGATCCTCAAGGACCACATCACATACATATTTTTCTACAACTTGAAAATTCCTTAAGAAATAGTAAGGCTTTTTAGAAATAACCATAAGTTTTAAAAACTTATGATCTAAAAGATTTTATTTATATAATTAAAGGCACAAGTTAAGAATATGACAATGTGGGCTTTCTAAGGAGAGCTACAAGTGAAATATTAGTGCAACCAATAAAACATAAAATAAATGTCATATAGTTTCAACTTTTTAAGGTAAATCTTAAATTTAGTTTACAAACGCATTTGAGAAATATTAAGTGTAGCACTATTTCTTCAACGCATTTTATAGTATGATAACAAATTATTAAATATTAAGCAGTTGAATGATTAAATAAATTGATTGAATAGCCGTGAAGCTTAAACTACTAAAATCACACTTTTAAAAAGGCTGATAAAGGAATAACATCAGGTTCCAGGTTTTCCTTCCTAAGCCTTTTTAAAACCTCAGATATTCTTAGGTTCATCTACCTCGAGTAAATTAAATCTTATGTTATAACTTATAACATTATTATCAAACCTTTAATACGTATACTAGTTTACTCTTGTTCGCTTTTTATATATTTCCAAAAAAAAAATTAGTGTTCATAATATAAAACCTATAATCTAGGAAATCTACCTTTAACAAATACATTTTATTTATAAACTTAAACAGCTGGATAAGATTGAGGGAATTGTTGAATTTTGACTTGCTAGAAAGACCATTCCAAGAAACCGGTGCATTCAAATACAAGCAACGGTTCCTTAAATAGTCTGTCTTTGGATCAAAATAACTGAAGAACTTTAGTCCTATAGACTGGATGTAGACTGCCTTTGTTGCATCAAGAGCCTATATATTAACAGTCTAGGAGTAGAGTAGTTTTGCTTGGAACATAAAATAACCACAATAAAATAAATCAGTAGAAAATAGGTATGCTTGGCATAACACGAGTCATTAATTTTATAAATGTTTTTCATCATTTTCTACAAGTTATTTATTCTGCGTATAGTAGAAAATACTGGTTCTTCGATTTCTCCAGTAAGTAAGTTTATAACTAAGTTTTTAAACCCTTATCGACATAGTTTTTCGGGGCCAGTCACTGAAAAATAAAAAAAGTGAATTGGGAATCTGATCCATTTAGGTTATGCATAAGTTCTATTATAAATTTATATATTAAGGTTAAGCAATGTTCTTATTTTCTCACAATTATTATGGGGATCGTTCCACTCTTCTACAAAATATAAACTTTTACACTATGATGTATTATTTTGTTGTATTTGTTTATATATTATATAATGTAATAATATATAAAGATTTTTAAATTTATTAACAGAATCTACTTGACATTATTATTGAGACTTGTAGCTTTATTTATGGTTAACTTAGTGTTAAACTTGGAAGAAAGTATCTTTGACTTGATTCGTAACGAAAAACCAGTTAGATAAAATTTATAGAAGTTTCGTATGAAGACAAGAAAATTTTTGAATATTTTTTAAAATATATAATATTATAATTTATTTAATTGGACTGATATATTATAAGGCTGTATGATTGTAAGAAAAAATAGTTGAGAATCTAAATGTAAAAATAATTTTTTGTAATTATTAATATGTAGTCTTTTTACTTTAGTAGATTAGAATTCAATGTAACACATATACAGGGTGTCCCAAAAGTATGGACACACCCAAAAATATTGGGAAATATGGGCGCTAGAAAAAATCGTTAAATATAAAAGTTTTGGGAAATCAATCGGTGCATCTGATGGTGACCTTAAACTTGACCTTGAGCTTGGCCTTCAAGGTTATTTGAGAGTCAAAGCGATTTTTTTGAATGGGAACCCCTATTTTTGACACCGGATTCTGAAAGAGCGGAAAATTTTACGTCCGGGTATGTATTGAGGTATGAGGTTGAAGTAATCCCGAGAGGTCAAATAGCGGTCAAATCATGACTTCCTAAAAATCTCGCGAGTTCAGTGGTCAAAGAAAACAAATAAAGGTCATACCCTAGGTAAGTCTTAACGTCATTTGAAGGTTGACCTCATTTCTTCAAATGGAAATCCTTATTATTTGACCTCTTAGATTACTTCAACCTCATACCTTAATACATACCCGGGCGTAAAATTTTCCGCTCTCTCAGAATCCGGTGTCAAAAATAGGGGTTCCTATTTAAAAAAATCGCTTTGACCTTTAAATAACCTTGAAGGTCAGGTTTAAGGTCACAATCAGATGCACTGATTGATTCCCCAAAACTTTTGTATTCAAAGATTTTTTCTAGCGCCCATATTTCCCAAGATTTTTGGGTGTGTCCATACTTTTGGGACACCCCGTATATTCATTATTTAATAAAGTTTCTTTTCTAATATCTATTTTGTTTTTAATATATTTGGATGTAGTTTAAATAAATTGACGAATATTTTGATCTTTATCTTGAGTTTATCAAAGTATATCAAACCTTTGTTTTAAGCACTCTCCAATAATGACTTGTAGACACAATAAAGGGGTGCCTAATTAATTCAACCATGCTTGCGCTGTATTGAGTTACTGTTAATTTAAATTTTATGTCGATGAAATCAACAGAAAATCCAAACAAGAAATAAAACATTCTTTATACGGCAAAGAGACACCATCTCACCAAAACTATTTACGACTCTTTTGAAACATACTTGTAAGAGGGCGAATATATGAACTATACGAACACAGTATCAATATAAATGAACAGAAGCTCAATCATTTAAGATTTGTAGACGATATCGTCCTCAGAGTTGATCGTGTGGATGATGCAACAGCAATGTTGGAAAAGCCCTATTACGCTTCACTCCAGCTCGGACTAAAAAATAATATAACCAGGACATAAATAATAACGAATCTGGTACAATGAAATATTTCTGTTACTGAAAAAAATATTGAGCAAACTATATCATAAAAAATATTAAGGACATCAAATTAGACTAGGCAGGGATAACCAAAGTTCCAAGCTCCTCTATTGCATAGGATTAATTGGACAGTTTTTGGTATACTAAATTATATATTTAAGTTGGACTTGCCCGTATATCTCAAAAGGAAAACCTTTAATTAATTTATGTTACCTGTTTTTATTTATTACGCCGAAACAATAACACTAACAAGAAATGTTGTAGACAAGATCCGCATAACTCCAAGTGTTATGGAACGTCGAATCTTGGGTGTCTCTGTAAAACCGAATTACAAATGAAGAAATAGGTCATAGAATAGCAACCATTTACGCTATAGAAAGAATTGTACATTAAAATGTAATTAGGTAGGACAGATTATGTGAGAACAGATGAATAAGACGTATTGTCGAATCGAGGCCAAGGCAAGATGATTTCCACATGTAGAGGCTGCCCATCTGACAAATGGACTGACGATCTGAAGCGTATAAGTAGCAATTGGATGCAGGACGCACAAAATAGGGATAAAGGAAGATTTATGTCCAGCAATGGACACTTATGGGTTGACGATAATGTTGATTCTGGCTGTAAACGCATCAATCCAATATATACTGATTTCAAAGACAACTTCTTACAAATCTTAAGAGTAAGACCTAACATCCTATTAGCTTTCACTGCTAATTGGTCTATATGACCATAGAAATTTAATTTAGAGTCAAAAAGTATACCCAGGTCCTTTACCACTTTATTTAACATACGTTTCTTCCATTAATTATGTAAACTTTCAGTAGTAATCTATGTTTTTTTTTATAAAATTAAATTTGATAACATTTATCAACACTCAAATCTAGCAGATTCTATCACACCCCTGCCAACAGCTATCCAGATCTTTTTATAACAAACTGCCATCTAGTTCATTAGTAATAATAAAAAATAAATTGAAATCATCCGCAAAATGTAAGAGCTCGTAGTACTGTAACCTCCTTAATATCATTAATAAATTGATTAAACAGCAAAAGAAAGCAATGTTCACCTTGGGGATCCCCAGAGCTCAATGCTTTAGATATAAATTTACCAATTTTAATGACTTACTTTCTATCATCTGTTATCGAATGCCTTGAAGAAATCAGTAACAACCTAATACTCCCTTTACAAGGAATCCGATAACCTGCTCTGGTAAAATAATTAAATTAGTTTGTGTGAAACTTCCTCCCTAAAACCATTATATTCATTAATGATGATCTCTTGCCAGTTCAAATAGCTTTATATTAGGCTGTCAAAAATATTTTTACACTAATACCTAACCTCATTTCTTAACCCTGATTTAAATATGGGAAATATGTAAATATCTGGATAACTTGATAAGTCTACAAAACTGAGATCTATACTATATAACGAGAATGTCGGGGATACCATCAGACTTAAACATCAATTACTGGGCAAATACCTAGGCTTGTCAAAAACTTCAATTAAACATCTTTAGTTTTGAAATGTTGAGATCAAATGCTTTTGTAAGATCACAAAAGATCGTTTCCACAAACTCCTTATTTTATCATAATATTAAATAATTTATTGACTAAAAGGTAAATAAGAGTGTCTAATGTAGATTAATTAGCTCTAAATCCAAACCAACTAAATATAAGGTGCTGTCATTTGACATAAAAAATTGAAGAACATTTTCTACCGTATATTAATGTTTATTAATGTAGACCTAAGGAATATAAGTCTTTAATATAATTTGTTAAAAAGATGCTACTGGTTTTTAGAATAAGTAAGCTTCAAATCATAAAAAAATTAAACTTTAAGCAAATTATCTATTTTAGTGTATGTTTATGGAGATCTCATTTCTTGCAACAAGACAAAAATGATTAATAATTACAAGGAATTGGTCGTCTCATTCTGATCTTTTTAATGAAGCACCCTGCATAATAATATTATAATGCCAACGTTGGTTCTTCCAAATCAGCTAAAGAGTAATGATTTATACATCTTTTGATAATATAGATAATATATCTTATAATAGTATTATCTATTTGAACCCATAAACGCTAGCTCTAAACAAAAGACACTAAGTTAAAGCGTGATCCAAAGAAAGAGCTTTGGCAAATTTATTTGCTTAATTATCATTTACCTTTCGCTATATGTAATAAATGGTGTATTATACATACATACCTTAATTAAATATAGTGAAATGATGTTGTAATAAACATGCTTTGAATTTTTTATTTCTACTTGCTAAAATAAATAAAAATCCAATTAATTATGTTAATTATTAATATTACCATAACGGTATTAAAATTAATACCTTTTTCCCTTTTTATATTTTAATTAACAATATTAAAACGGCTATAAATAGCTGTTTTTTTTTAGAATATATTTTACTTGATTATAAAATTTCAAAAAAGAATATATATATTTTTTAATAATAATTAGTACAACCGACCCATAAATAAACTTTCCATGTCATAATAGAACAAAAAAAAATTTTTTTTTTCTGAAACTCTTTTAGAGAGACTCTCTTTAGTTTTTAGGAAATCAAGAGTAGATAGAAAGAGTAATTAGTTTTGTCATATTTTTCATACAAACTAAATTTATACAGCTTGGCGTAGAAAATTAACACATTCATTTAGGTTTGTTTATACAGGGTGTCCCGAAATTACATCGCAATATTTTACCAGCCGCATCTTTGTCTAAAAATAAGACAAAAAGTCCATATGCGGTATGGTTCAAAAGTGCATCGTTTTTAAGTTACAGGGTGTTTTATAAATCATGTTAAAGATGGTTTTTTGTTAATATATCCGGAACGCCTAGTTGTAATCTTTTGATATTTTTAACATTTACTATTGGTTTTATTAAAAACTGATATTGCAACCATTTTTGCCAAAATGTATACAGGGTCGTGTAAAATAAGTGG
This sequence comes from Anthonomus grandis grandis, assembly GCF_022605725.1. Classification (NCBI taxonomy): domain Eukaryota; kingdom Metazoa; phylum Arthropoda; class Insecta; order Coleoptera; family Curculionidae; genus Anthonomus; species Anthonomus grandis. Next base: position 29,814,797 of record NC_065555.1, read on the forward strand.
TCGGTAAAGTTTAAATTGTTAAAACTTTTTTTCTAGCATTTGTATTAGAATTTGATTAAATTTTGGTATTAGAATTGAAAAGAACAAACATTTTTACATAAAAAAGGTGCTCTTGTCTAATTTCGATAGGAGCTTCCGTTTTCGAAAAAATTAGATGTAAATATTTTGCAAAGAGAACGCGTAAGTTATTTTGGTAACAGTTAATAAAATTAAAAAGCATCTTAAAAATCCGTTGGGGATAAACATGACCTAAGACTATCACAAATACATTATTTAAGATCAAAAATTGTTTTTCGAGTTCAATTGTTTTTTTTTAATGTAATTGAATAGGTAAAAAAAAGGAATAATTAATTTATTACGTAAAAAAAAACATAAAAACACCAAACAAAAAAGCACAAATTACAACAAATGTTCAAAGTGGTTTCCATTTTGCTGAATACATAATCTTGCCCTACGCATTATTGCCCGAGTAGCCCTTAAAACAAAAAATGGATTTCTCTTTATTTCATTAACAGCCCAATTAATCCTTTGCATCAGTTGTTCACGGGTATTTATCTCCACAGTATATACCAACTCATTTAAATGTCCATATAAATAATAATCTAACGAAGTTAGATCTGGAGATCGAGGAGGCCAATTTATAGGACCACCTCGAACAATCCAACGTTCAGGAAAATGGTTTATCATCCACTCACGCACATTGCGACCAAAATGAGCAGGCGCTCCGACTTGATAAATCATGTTTTGGCGTTAGATAAGAGGAACTTCTTCCAGAAGCTCCACAAGATTATTTTCCAGCATATGAAGATAATTCTCCGAAGTTAGCCGATTGGGTAATTCTATCGGGCCAATAAGTTGGTCCCCGATTAATCCCGCCTACAAATTTATCAAAAATCTTCTTTGAAGATTACTACGCCTTATGGCTCTTGGATTTTGATCTGCCCAAAAATGCATATTATGCATGTTAAATGAACCATTTCGTGTGAAAGTGGCTTCGTCAAGTCTTCGTAAGTTTGGATTATTAATTACCCATTGATTACCCCGGATTTTCTTCAAAAACATTTAAAACATTTTCTAAATTATAATCTTCTTATGGCCTGCCTTGTCCACGAGCTCTTTGAAAACTTCCGTTATTGCATAAATTTCGGTAAGTGTTTATAAAAACTTGACGATCTGGAACATGTTTTATGGGAAATCTTCGGCGATACTCACGGACAACCGCTAAAGAACTACCATTACACAAACCATCAACAAAATGCATGTCAGCTAACTCTTGATTTGTAAATCTATCTATAATTTTTGAAAAATGAATCACAAAAAAGAATTAATTTACTTTGCCAAAGCAAATTTAAAAAATGTGAAATGTCAACAAAACGTTAAACAAAATTTAACAAACAAACTAATTGTCAACAAACACAGCCAACTATTATTTTACAAGATGTTATTTATAGTTACTTTTTGAAATACCAATTCATGATTTATTAATAAATGATTTTCTCGAAAACGGAAGCTCCTATCGAAATTAAACAAGAGCACCTTTTTTATGTAAAAATGTTTGTTCTTTTCAATTCTAATACCAAAATTATCACGTAGTTGCTAGAAAAAAAGTTTTAACAAAATAAACTTTACCGACCACTTATTTTACACGACCCTGTATACATTTTGGCAAAAATGGTTGCAATATCAGTTTTTAATAAAACCAATAGTAAATGTTAAAAATATCAAAAGATTACAACTAGGCGTTCCGGATATATTAACAAAAAACCATCTTTAACATGATTCATAAAACACCCTGTAACTTAAAAACGATGCACTTTTGAACCATACTGTATATGGATTTTTTGTCTTATTTTTAGACAAAGATGCGGCTGGTAAAATATTGCGATGTAATTTCGGGACACCCTGTATATTAGGAATTAGACCACTCTGTATATTTTTTACTATAAGTAAATATTAAAGCTTGTGTAAAAGTAAGCCGGTTCCAAGACAGGATTTGACACTATGGATCATCTGCACGTTATAAAAACGATCATAGAAAAGTCTCCATCGAAAATTTTTGTCGTCAACAATCTATACATGGAGGAACCATGATCTTGGCTAGGCAAACAATTGAAACGATTTTTTTATTATTGATAAGTATGATAATTTTCTGTTAGAGAATGTTTTTGAATTCTCTCTTTCTTTTTGTAAGCGTTTTAATTTATATATTCTTTGTGTTTATAGGCCATCTACAGGAGATATTGCTATGTTTTTGGACAAACTTGATTCTCTTTTATCCCAGTTGTCCCTACACTCTAAGGTTATATTGGCTGGTGACTTTAATATCAACTACACTGATGAAACCTTACCACGTACTTCTCTTTTAAGTATTTTAAATTCTTACGACTTGAAAATGCACGTTCTTTCTCCCACACGAATAACTTCTTCATCTGCAACTACAATTGACTATTTCTGTACAAATTTTGATGACGTTTTAGGCACAGTACTCCCATCTGGTATTTCCGACCATGAAGCTATTCTTGCTAAAATGCCATATAATACTGTATCATCTTCATCTCATTATATGGGAAGAATTTTCAGCAGGAGAAATTTCAATGCTTTTTCTGCTGCTACAGCTTCGGTAAATTGGAATGCACTTGAAACGGCTTCTGACCCACTTACTTTATTTTTTCAAGTTCTGTGTGATAAGATCCATCAGTGCTTTCCTAAAATGAGGCTTAAAACTAAGAAACGAAAACCATGGGTTACAAGAGGCCTTAGAATTTCTGCTAAAAACCTCCGTTTTTTGACTCAATTGTGCAAATATACCACAAATGAAAATATCCTTGTATATCATCAGAAATACCGTAGTCTGTACAGAAAGACAATTAAAGCAGCAAAATCTAATTATTATATGGATCGATTAAATATGTCATCAAACAGGCAAAGAGAGTGTTGGTCGATTATTAATGATTTTAGACATTGCCATAGAAAAGTATCTGAACCGAAGTTAAGACCTGACATTTTAAACGACTATTATTGTGATATACCTAATATCTTGCTCAAGGGCATTCGTAATAACATTGATTCCTTACACTATCTTCAACAAGTGTCGGTTGAGCATTCATTTTTCTTTCATCCGGTCGATCTTACCGAAGTAAAATCAAACGCCTAAAAAACCATAAATCATCTGGAGCTGATGGGATATCTTCGAGGTTGTTACTCTTTTTGCCTGATTCAGCCTTAAATGCTTTAGTTTCTGCAATAAACAATTCTTTACATTTTGGCATTTTTCCTTCATGTTCAAAAGAGGTAATGGTTACCCCTTTTCATAAGGGTGGAGATTTGGATCAGCCTTGTAATTTCCGTCCCATTTCTATTTTGTCTACCCTCTCTAAGATAGTTAAAAAACTTGCAAAAAGCAGAATTTTGTCCTTTTTACATCATAATGTCATTTTGTCTGCAAATCAGTTTGAATTTCAAGCCGGTAAAGGGACTTATGATGCTGTTTTTAGCTTTTTAGAGAGCGTCTATGTGTCCTTGAATTCTGGAGAGTCATCGGCGGCAGTGTTTTGTGATCTATCCAAAGCATTTGACTGTGTGGATCATGGAATACTGTTATCTAAGCTCGATAAATATGGTTTGAGGGTCGTAGCGTTGCGATGGCTTAAGTCCTATCTATCAAATCGTACTCAGAAGATTACAGTGTCAGGGCGTTTGTCTGCTTCTAGATCCCTCAAATGCGGCGTTCCCCAGGGTTCAGTGTTGGGACCACTGTTATTTTTACTGTATGTGGATGACTTGAGTTCATTGAAACTGCAGGGCAAGGTGGTTCAGTTTGCTGATGATACCACCATACTATGGAGTCATAAAAATTCTGATTATATTAAGACTTGTATTCTTGAAGACCTTCAGATTTTATCAGGGTGGTGTGCTTCCAACAGGCTCGTGTTTAATGTAAGAAAGACGTCTATTATGGGGTTTAAGTGCGATGTTCAGGATTTGATGTTTGACGTAAATTCCCTCTTGCAGAATAAAGAGTGCTGCAAGTTCCTAGGAATTACCATTGATGGTCGCCTTCGGTTTGAAGATCATATTTTACATTTAGCTGGGAAATTATCTTCTGGATGTTTTGTAGTAAGAATGGCAAAACAAGAGCTGGGAGGGGTGGTTGCACGTTCAGTGCACTTTTCACTTATTGAATCTCATATTCGGTATGGCTTGCCTTTTTGGGGTTTAACCAATAAGAGGCTACTTAAGATTGTCTTTGTTATTCAAAAAAAAGCAGTTAGATACCTTTGTTCTGCTAAGTTAAGAGATTCTTGCAAACCCCTCTTCATTTCTGAAAAAATCCTAACTCTTTTTTTACTCTTTATCTTAGAAACAGCTCCTCTTATTCACAAAATTTCCAAACTACCGTCTGACACTGGCCATTTGACTCGTCATGTAAATGATGTTCCCCTACCTATTCCTACGTCTTCCCTTACCAAAAACTGATTAATTTACATAAGTAAAAAAATTTACAATCATGTTCCTCTATGTGTTAGACATATATCGGATGTTAAGAAATTTAAAAGAGAATTAATAACGCTTTTATTGGCTAAAGCATATTATAACCTGGATGACTTTTTTAATGATAGGTTTTAACCTTAGACATGTTGGAAAGTTTTATTTTTTCCTTTTTTCTTCTCTAGTTTTGTCAACAAGTTTACCTTTATTTAGTAATTGATTGTTTTATTTAGTTATCTTTAATTCAAGTATGTTCAAAAAGTTTTGTCTTCTTGTGTTTAATTTTGATCATTGTTTTGTCAATTTTTGAAATTGTATTTTTGTTTTGTTTTTTTAGCTTGTAGGATGCTTGTACACAAGATTATTCTTACGTAATATAGCACATTTGTCTTTTCTTTCTTTCAGAAACATGGACTGCGTTAAACGTGTTAAGTAACTGCCGACTTAAAATTACTGATTTATGATATTTTTTACCAGTGCATTAGAGGTTATGTTTAAGAAAATTGAGCCACCTTCATTTTGCGGATGATATCGTTCTGTTCGAATCTTAATACCTATTAAATAAACACCGAAAAACTGAATATATAACAAACGAAAATAACACTCAGACTATAAAATAAAGCTAGAAAGAACAGAGTCATATTTTCACTTAGGTCAAAGAATAGAATTAGCAAAGGATATTTTAAAAGCAGTTATATCTCGAAGCATATCGTTAGCATGATCAACTTTTAAAAGGTTAAAGATGTATTTTATTCAGATCTTCCAAACACTCTTAAACCACGAACCCTTGATCAGTAGGTTCTCCCATCTTTAACATATGGTACAGAGATATGAGCGATTAACAAAGAGAATATTTATAGATTACAAACTGCACAATGAGCAATAAAAATAAAAATAATAGGTGTAACTCTTCTACACCGAATAAACAACGAAAAAATTCGGTATAGGTCTAAAGTGACAGCAGTCGTCTAACACCTATGTAATATGCTATGGAGTTGACAATCATAAAAATGAAAACATTAAAATTATATTTAAACACTTTTTAAAAAAACTTTTGTTTGGAAAGTACTAATACTAAGTACAGAAAGATTTCCTAATGTCAGGATGGTATTTAATATAAAATACATTTAATTGAAAGCTAATAAAGGAAAATTAGAACACTTAGGTCAAAACACCTTTAGATCCCATTTTTTTCTATTGTGATACTTCTTCGGGATGTGGAAAAAAAAAAACCCTTTCATAAGTGCAATTTCTTCAACGGTATTTTTTTTAACATAAAAAACTTGATTTTCAGAGCTCTAAAATTAAAAGAAAAACATAACTTTATTATTATCAATGACATAATTTTATTTTTCACATAAACTCCATTTGTAGTAACACAGTGAAAGTAATAGACAAATTGGCGCCCAATATGTAAAAAGCAACTTTTAACAATTAGTGTTTTGCAATCCTTTTCGTGTAAATTGAACATAAACACCGTGTTTTGAAGAATTAACTATTTTTTTATTATGTAAAAACTTTATTAATGTAGAAACAATAATAATGTTTAACTTAATATTCTTTTTAGAAACTGTATGAAAAAAAATCCAACTCCAAACTTCTATTTAACAAAAATAAAGTTAAAATAAAAAAGTCAAAATGATAAAAGGTATATAATTGTGTGAATTACACGTGTTTCACCCTTTATTACGGCACCATCAGTTCTTCTAATAAAAATACATGGTTATAAGGCTAAATTCTAAATTAAAACAAACTACACATCTTGAAAAAAAGTTGACGTCAAATTAGATATACAGGAGGACGTTTAATTATGCATTTACTGAAGTTCTGTCAATCACCTCCTCACCTCTTGCAATAATGGACTACTTGTTCAACATTTAATTTTGTTATTTACTATCAAGCGTAGCAAAAAATACTAAGTTTTTATAATAGCTCATAATAACTCCCCATAAAAGTCTATAATGTAACAACAATATCTAAGAGTAAAAATTGATAAAATTTCTTTAATTACTGTTGAGAAATAATCATTTAAAGCAAGGTAATGGTTTCCAAAATTAGTTCTCTTAAAGGCGTTAACCATAGATATTTGCTAGAGTTTCTGCAGTATAACATCTAGGAAGTACCTTTAGTAATTTTTCTAATCAAGTCAGTTTTTTCACTACTAACAAATTAACTTTACCCTTACTGTCACTTTACTTATGATTATAATACAATCTCCGTTCTGCATATTTAGATGGTTTATGTTTTACTGGATGAAGCTCATAAAGAATCAGATGTTATTTTTAATTTCTTTTTGCAAGATCTATTTTTACGTTAATTTCATAATTTTTATTTTTTTTAATACGTTGTTGCAGTTTCCGTGTTTTTCCTGTAGCTTAGAAGATAAGCTATGATGTGCTAGTTATAACAAATAGTAGAAAATAGTAATTAATGAATAATTAAAAATTATAGAACTATTAGATTGTTTTTAATATTTGAAATTCTATTTTCGCTAAAAGATACAATGATTATTATGTTCAGAAATAACATTGACCTGCTTTTCTTTTTAGATTGCAGGATTTTAATAATTTACGATATGTAAAATGGAGTTGAATGAAGGGAAATTATTTCAGAGGTACACCATCATTACATTTTTGTTAATTACAAACAGTTGTATCAATGTCATGCTCAGATACGTAACTAGAATTTAATGAGATCATTGGATGTTTATTATTATAAAGAACTAGAATATTGGATGCGATTTTATAATAAAACAGTAAGTTGGGTTATTGCTGACTTATGTATCCTTTATTTAAAAGTTATGCTTCTGACTGAAATAAATATTAGTTACTGGAGTGTACATCAAAAACACTGCAAATATATTTGAAATTTATGAACGTAAAATTTTGTCTTTTTCCACAGAATTAGTTTTAATACTTAGATACTCAACTTGTTAGCAAGAAAAAAATTATTTTTCCGAAATCGATAAGAAATAATAACATTTTTGACAACATATTTGAAAGAAAAAGTCAATATTTCCTCCAACTTGATTGTTGCCTGCTAACCGAAAATAGCAGTAAGGAAATATTCATTTCTGTACTGTAAGGAAATGTTATTTCCATACAGTAAACTTTAGAACATAAATGCGAACAGGTTTTTTCCTAAACAATTTTATTTTTAAAACATTCAGCACAAAGAAGTTTAACATTATATTTTAAAATTATTACTTATTATTTGTTATATTTACTGTTATTTGACAATAAGTACAAGTATTGAAAACTGGAAAACTTGGGAACTAATAGTATTATTATGAAAATGTAAATACATTAATTATTCCTCTAGTTTTTGTACAATTTTATTAGTATTCTGTAGTTAAAGTTGATTCGTAGGGTTTCTTTAGGGTTCTACTTACGTTTGGTTTATTATTTTCATCTATAGTGTTTAGTTTTTAAGTAGTTCATCTTATTGAAGAGCCCCATTTTGGCCCCAATTTAGGTTATTTATTGTAAATCCCTGTAGTTCTAATTTTCTAGAATTTGTATACTTGCTTGCTTCGACTGTCAGTATTCTCCTAAAATTATTGGTCTCTTTGGGCAAAAACAATGAAGATAATTCTAAATATTTCAAAACTGTTCCATCGGGTTTTAAAAAGGACGCGCTTCGTGACAATTCATTCAGTTTTAACTGTTTAGTCAGTTTTTATCTTGGAAACAATTAAACGACAGTTAAGGCGAGTTAGGTTAGTGTTTTTGACGTTGACAATAAAAGTGTGTTCCCGAATTGTGTTACAGTATTATAGAAATATTAGATTTACTTTCTTGATTTTTTTCTGCTGTGAAAATTTTATTTGCCACTTCTTCCTTATTAGTAAGAGACTCTTCTGTATATCCTTCAGCGACGTTTGATGATTTCCATCCACCCAGTCTCTTTAAACTAGTAATATCTCCACCAGAATCGACAAGCATTATGGCAGAAGACGAAAACAGTGGCCGGTATATTCTTTCGAGTTTGGCAAATTCAAATCACTGGCCACTATTTTAGGTATGTTTCTAAATTAGTGAATTCCTACTACTTGTCTTAACCTTTTTCATTTTGGTACTTAAAAAAACCGAGTGGTATTCATGTTTCTTGGTCTTAAAGAGACATACTTACGGTATAGATTTAAGTACATTTCGTTTACTATAAATGATCTTGATGTATTGGTTTTTGAATCCGGTATGGTAACTAAAAGTTTAGATAGTAGGTCTTGTATATCTTGTACAGTCATTTTAACCAGCTCGTCCATTCTGCAAGCTCCGGAAATTCCAAATATTACAGCTACCTACAACAATAAATAAGCATGTAAAGAATCCAAATATAATTTGAAGTTTTGTAAGTTACCTTAATCATTAAATATTCCTTATCTGGAGCTTCCTGAATAAATTTGTTTATTTCTTCTTTAGTTAAAACATTGAATTTTTTTGGCTTATAGGCATGTGCTTGCCGTTTCAGGAATGCCCGAAGTTTTGAATATTTAGATATATGCGCATCATGTCTAATTTCAAGGGTTGCCTTCAGCATTGAATAATTGGCCCATAAAGTTGAAGATTTCATCTTGGAACCAAGCTCCAAGAAGTATGCCATTACAACATTTTCCGAGAAAGAAGTTACATTTTTATTCGCACGGTAGTCCATGAAGCGGTTGTATGCATAGTTATACTTATTTCTAAATTTCACTGGTAACAATTCCAATGATGTAGCATTCACTGCCTCCGTGAGTTCTGGGGGGGTTCCAGAAATGGAACAGTCATCATCACTGATCATTTTACACGTTACTTTGACTTTTAAAACGTTAAAAAATCAACACTTTGGAAAGACGCCACAAATAAACTTTTCACTCGTCAAGTTTGACAATTCAAAATTATGTACTTCGTAGTTACGAAACAATGTTTCATGGCTTCTTTTATTTAAGGGAAAAATAATAATGTTGATTTGAAATTTTTAACATGATTAGTAATAATTTACCATAATTTTAATGATTCCCGATTTTCGGAAAAATAGTATGTAGACCTCGTAGGAAAAGCCACATTCCCGGACTCCGTATTGCCAATTTTTACGATCGCCCGGGAATGTTCAGCTTTTCCTACTAGGTATATAATATACTATTAATTGGTTTTTCTTTAAATGTTTTCATGCCATTAATAAAGCTTATCATTAATCAAACGTTAATCAAATATGCCAACGTTTCCAAATTCTTAGATAGGATAAGGACAGTTAGTCTGATTATAGACCTACATTACAAAAACAATAGCAGAAATTATAGAAACATTTCTGAAAAAAAAATTACTTCTTGGTTTACCTTTTAGTCTAGTCTTCTAAAAGCACTGATAATCCAATTTTTCATGTAACAAATATATTCCAAATGGATTAGTATATTCCAAAACCATAAAGTGACTATATTGTGGGACTTTGGAGTTATATTATATCATATTTTAAGAAATTTCTTTCTCTTTCATTGTATTTGAATCCATTCGGTTAAGGTATTAGAATAATTTTTAATTTATTTCAGGCATTTGAAGTCATATTTCTTGACATTCCAATATTAAAAATTACTTAAAATGTCCGAAATACAACAAATACTTAAGCTAAATAATGGAAAATATGCCGCTGTAGTTTTTGTGATTATTTGGCAAAAACCTTTGTGTGTTTTATGAAAAGTGAGAGTAGAACCAAGTTCGATCATGGACCAAAGACCGAACTTCATTCGGTTTTTATTTTAATTATTCTTTAATGTATTTAAGTATATTTTAAATTTTTAAGGTAAGTTTGTTAATGTTGATTTTAAATTAAAAATCTATTCTGTTAATAGTAAATTTCAAAAGATTTTTAGGATGAGTAATAGATGATATATTGAGGTTTGATTAACATGAGCAGTTATTCTTAAGGCTAATATAAACGATACAAAAATAACTAAAGAACGAAAAATATTTATGTTTCCCTGCCTTAATAGATCCTGCTTATGGCTAAGGATTAGTTTTATCATAATAAATTATGTAAATCAATATTTCTGTAAATGAGTAAACCATAAGAAACATATTTTAACTAATACTTTTTGGCGTAACTTGTGCGTAAATCGTATATTAAATATCTGTTAACCGAGAGAAGGAAGTTTTTGCAGATCATAATATTTTCTTTAAAAAATATTCATCAGGAATTTCTTTTCATTAAATGTTATAAAATTTTAATTAATAATAAATGGATTTAAAAAAATTAATAAAAATTAAATTTTAAAAAATCTCTATACGATTTATAAAAAATCGACTTTTCCATTTTGGATAAGTTTAACTGTGTTATTACCAAGAAGTGATTTTAAATATTTAATAACCAAGACCCGAAGAAAAAGTACTAGATGTTTGTGTAATGTATATATTCTTTAATTTTAAACCTGACTACATTGGCCTGCAAAATTAACGCACCACTACATTATTTTAAATTATTATCGGAAATTTCCAAAAAAATGGAATTATTAATAACTGCCATATTACAGACATTCTAAATTTATGCAGGTATTTATTTTACTCGAAGTATTTTTGTCTTATTTTTATTTTGTTGGAATTCTAGACAAAATTTGAATTAACATATCTTTTTTTTGCTTGTAAGTTTTATTGGTAAAATTTAGCATTTGTACTGAAAATTTATATTTGTGAGATACAATGAGGTATAGTGTTTATTATGGAACGTCAATCACGGAAATTCGACGGCCGAAGAATGTGCGCAAGCAGTCGTTTTACTGGAAAAGGGATGGAGCTTTCGAAGAATTGGAGATAGAGTTGGTGTATCGCATACGTCCGTTTCCCGTATGATTGAGCGTTACAGAGAAACAGGTCAGCACTTAAGAAGACCTGGTCAAGGCAGCCATCGCATAATTACACAAGTTCAAGATTGTTTCATAAGACTCTCTGATTTAAGACAAAGGTTTGTGACAGGAAGATTGCTGCAGGAAGCAGATGAACTCAGAATTTCAACTGATACTGTTCGTTGACATCCAGCTTAATCTAATCTGAGACCAAAAATCCCAACGCGAGGACCACCTTTGATCTCAGAGCATCGTAGAGCACGGTTAACTTTTGCTAGGGAACATATCGATTGGGGCAATGAAGACTAGGAAAGAGTTCTTTGATCAGATGAAACCAGAATTTGTCTCTACAATTCAGATAGATGTATAAGAGTTTATCGAAGACCCAATGAAAGATATGCCCTATGTTTTGGGGAGGAATTTAACTGATCGTACTGAACTTGGCTATTAATAATGGCAGTTTAACAGCTGATAGGTACATAAGGAAGATCCTGCAAGAACATGTGATACCATTTAGCCCTAACATTCGTGAGAATTTTTTGTTTCAGCATGATAATGCTAGGCTGGTGGATGGTGGAATTGAAACTATGGATTGGCCAGCAAATAGTTCTGATCTTAATCCAATTGAGAATAAACAAAAACTCATACTTCTTACTAATAATAAACAAAACAAAAGGGGATTAATTGAAATGGATTTTTCAAAAGAGGATATTCTACATTTTTGGAAATTTCTAACATCAAAATTAAAAGTTATAATTTTTTTCTGAATATTGTGTTTTAATAGTAGGTTTATGTACTTTCTAAACAGTAAAACCACTTATCCGCAAATATTTTCGTATTTGTTCTAACAGTTTTTTTGATTTCCTAAACAAAAAGATAAGATGTAGATATCCCCATTTGAAAAGACACTCCTCATTTAGAATAAGAAAACTTAGTTCTGCTTACCAGGTTTTAGACATCTCAATATTATCTATCGGTAATCTTAAAAACCTGGATGTAACTCTATCTTGCAATTTCCACCATGGTTTTTTTATAATATATTGTAGCAATTTATTCAAGGCTGCTTACAGAGTTCTGAGGTTTGTGATACAAAGTTTTAAAAAAAATACTTTGAAAACTTAAGCAAAACACGCGTTTTTACAAGTGAGATAGAGAGAACGTTAGGTTTACCTGAATTTTTACAGTGGTTCTAGACCCTCCATAGACTAAGTTTCGATCAAACTTAAAATGATCCTACGTTATCGTCTAAAAAGATTTTCCTGAAGCTTATGATCATAACATCATCGATACCGGTTGCGATGTTTACGTTCGAGTAGAAGCACATTTTTAGCTCCGCATACTTTTGCTATACAGTGCGAACGTAAAGGTTGGAATAAATTCATTTAAAATTCAGGGGTATGTTAAAAAAAACGCTCGGACATGTCGATTTTTATTTTTAACTGCGGGTTTTCTTACTATAATTTTATGTATACAGGGTGGCCCAAAAATAAGTTACGGTCATCAACGTATTTTTTTTAAATGTAAACACCTATTTTTTATTTTAGATTTAGGTTCTACATCATTCTAAGTACATTTCATGTACCATGTCCTATACCTAAACTCGACCGTTGACGATTGAACACAATAAAAAGTTATTTTTGGAAGAGTTATTTATATCAAGCAAGAATACATAAAAAAATTTTAATTAATTTATTAAGTGTTGAAAATGGCTGCCACGAACCTCTTGGCAATATCCCAGTCGATGCTGAAATTATTGTAAAACGTTATCGATAACAGAAGATTCTATCAATCTTATTTCTTCCGTTATTCTAATTTTTAAGTCTTCAATGTTGTTTGGCCGATTAACATAAACTTTGGACTTAAGATACCCTCACAAAAAAAAAACTAAAGGAGTCAGATCCGGCGATCTGGCCGGCCATTCAATTGCACCCCTCCGACCAATCCAACGTCCAGGGAAAACGGTATCCAGGTACTGGCGCACGGGACGAGTGTAATGGGCTGGAGCTCCATCTTGCTGATACCATAAGGAATTATCTAATATATCCGGGTCTTCTGGATCGGGGTATAAAGTGGCAAGGCATGGAACCAAGTCATTTTCTAAAAACTCTAAATACCTCTCACCATTCAAGTATCCTTCAAAGAAAAAGAGCCCTATAACCCCGTTTTCAATCACCCCCGCCCAAACATTTACTTTTTGAGGGACTTGGCTGTGGCACTCCATCATCCAGTGCGGATTTTCAGTAGCCCAATATCGGCAGTTTTGCCGGTTTACACTACCATGAAGGCAAAACGTTGCCTCATCAGAAAATACAATTTTTTTTGAAAATTGTGGATTAGCATGGCACAAATCCATAAGTCTCTCACAAAATTCTAAACGCCTATCTGGGTCATCTTCATTTAGCTCATGAACCAATTGATCTTTGTAAGGGTGCCATTTATTTATACCTAAATACTTAACGACGGATGTCTGGGATATCTGATTTTCTAACGCAATATTGCGAGTCGTTTTATGGCAATCTTCTTCAACTGCCAGCAAAACATTTAGTTGCTTCTCTTCTGATATACTTCACCGACCTTTCGTATAATTATTCCTGACATGACCCAAATCCCGATATTTCTGTTCTATTTTACTGACAGTACTTTGAGATATACGTGGCCTATCAGGATACTTGGCATGATAAATTTCACAGACTTCCATCTGAGCGCGCATCCTATTTCCATAACCAATCATCATCAAAATCTCTATTCGCTCTCGCTCACTAAGACGTACCATTTTTTGAAATTTTAATTTTATCTTTTGATAAACTTAACACAAGCAAAACTTTGCTTAGGCATCTAAATCAAACTAAATTCACTCAAAATTATTTGATGTCAACAAATTGTGACAAGTTAACAATCAAAAACACCAACCACAAATGTAAATAACCAAACAATAACTGATAGGTTGCTTGATATAAATAACTCTTCCAAAAATAGCCTTTTATTGTGTTCAATCGTCAACGGTCGAGTTTAGGTATAGGACATGGTACATGAAATGTACTTAGAATTTGATGTAGAACCTAAATCTAAAATAAAAAATAGGTGTTTACATTTAAAAAAATTACGTTGATGACTGTAACTTATTTTTGGGCCACCTTGTATACATAAAATTATAGTAAGAAAACCCGCAGTTAAAAATAAAAATCGACATGTCCGAGCGTTTTTTTTGAACATACCCCTGAATTTAAATGAATTTATTCCAACCTTTACGTTCGCACTGTATATGTAGAACATACTCGCTAATAACACCGAACATAAACTAGATCTTGTTCTTTATACTGTGCTAATAATTAGTAATTTTATTGTTGTTGGTGAAAGTTGGTGAAGTGTTGTGTTAACCATAGTCTGAGTAAGTCGTTTTGAACATAATCGATTTGGTCTTTATAATCTGACTAATTAAAGTACCAATCATTTGAGATTTGACTGCTGGTTAATATTAGAGAGTACTTGCATTATGGGAGGTGGCACTACAACCCGTAGCGGAAGCGCTAATCGCCTGGAAGTTTTTTGAAGAAAATTTAATACTAAAATTGGAGCCTTGGAAACTAAGTTAAACAGGATCTGTGATGCGATTAAGAAGATGGTATGATGGTTCGGTAACAAACAACAGTAAAGAAATCGATAACGTCAAAACTCATTTGGATGATCTGGAGCAAGCTTCAAAACGAAATTCCCTAAGAATTTGCGGCTTTAGAGAGTTGGCGAATGAAGACCTGGGTGTCGATCTATTAAAATTCTTTCAAGAAAATTTAGGCGTCTCATGTAGCATGATGATTTCAATTATGTCTTTCGTCTTCCTAAAGGCAACGATGATCACCCTTCCCCAATTATGCCGGTTTTATTAGCAATATTAAAAGGAACCAGATTTTTATGCAGAAAAAAATGCTGAAAAATCATCCCGCATTCTTGTTTGAAGATTTAACGTCTCGTAGATACCATTTGCTTCTGGAAGCTAAACGAAAATATGGTCACAATAACGTCTGGTCCACATCTGGTAAGATATTTCGCTGGAACCCGGCAACTAAAAAATATCTATTAATAAAATTGACGATGTAAAATAAGGTTATCGTTGGAATAGTTACGGTATATCTCTATATATAAAACTACTTGGCTTTTCAAACTTAAAGAATGTAAATGTTAAGGAATTCTAAAACTGATGCGTCAGCGATAAGCTACGACGGTGGAGAATCGCAGCGAGGCAGGAAGTAGTAACAAAAAGATGTCGGCTGAAGTTTGTCGAATATTTTGTTGGCTACGAATATTTCGTTATTATAATAAATATATAAGTTATAATTAATATTACGGGAATATAAATGTTATTTTGGGAAATGATGAGTGTTTAACTTTTACTCTTACAATTCAGAAGTGGGATTATTCACGTCTACTATGGGAAAACATAAGAAAAGAAGTAGAACACGATCCTCTAGTTCATCATCTAGTGATTCAGACAGTGCTGAGAAACAAATAAAAAAATTAAAATGGCAATTAATACGAAGTGAAAAATTACGTAAGGAGAAAACTCATGCCGGCGAATGATTGGATAACCAAAATTGATGAACTTAGCAACATTTATAATTGGGACAACAATTTAATCATAAAACTTGCGACATCTAGAATAAGGGGTAATGTTAGGAAGTGGTAAAAAGGAGGGGTATCTCCACCCAATAGAAAAAGTTGCTACCCCCTTCCACACAATCCATATTTATCATCTTGGGCCGTTTATAAAAAGTAAAAAGAACAACAAGTATCTTCTAGTTGTAGTGGATGGATTACAAAATTCTGTTTTATTGAGGCTGTAAAGGACGTAGCTACAAAACCCGTAGTCAATGCTTTAAGTAACATTATGTATATTTTTGTAGCACCAACCAGAGTTGTGTCAGACAGAGGCATAGCATTCACCTCAGCGACGTTCAAAAAGTTTTGTGAGGACTATGGCTTGAAACATATCCTAAATGAGGTATCAACTTCAAGGGCAAACGGGCAGTGCGAAAGGTATAACCGCACGATATTAAACGCACTTTCGTGCAGTGCTACTGGCTTTGCTGAAGATCGTTAGGATACCGTTGTCAAGAAGGTCCAAAGTTCATTAAATATGACTTTTAATACAGCCATTGGTACAACACCTTTAGAAGCTTTGGCTGGTTATAAAGGAAAAAATGTGTCTGAAGCTCCGATATTAAATGCGGTGCAGGGAGAACTGGACCGTACAAGTTTGGAAGATTTAAGAGAAATTATTTCAAGGAAGTTGACTGAAAATCAGAGAAAACAAAAGGAAAGGTTTGACAAGTTTCGAAAACTACCACGATTATATAACAAGGGCGAGGTTTTAATGATCCTGAGGACAGATGCACCATGCACCGGTTTAAGTAGAAAGTTGTTAGCTAAGTTTAAAGGACCGTTCAAGGTTACTAATATCCTTTTAAATGACAGGTACGAAGTCCAGGATATGAGAGAGAATTTTCGAGGAATGAAGACAGTGGTCTCGGTAGATAAGATGAAACCGTGGATTATACTAAAGGGTAAGAATTCACTTGGTTAACAAAATGATAAGGCCGAAGGGGCAAAATTAAATGTGAGTTATGTAAAATAAGTACATACTATGAGGTACTAGGTTTACATAATATGCACCAAATCGTGGAAATAATGTGAGATATTTGGAGTAAGTACCTACTATGAGGTACTAGTACCAAATACTAAGCACAACATCAAATTATGGTTAATAAAATGTGAGGTGTTTGATGAAAAGGGTACATACTAAGAGGTATTAAGATCAAACATTATGCACAAGATTGGGAGTCGTAAGGTTCGATATGTGCATTGATCATGATTTTATGGTAAATGTTTCTGGGGTGCAAAGAAAATTATTATTCGAACAGAGTAAGATTATCAGAAGTATGTCATGTTCTTTATCTATTTCAGATGGGGAACCACTAGGACTTGAGGTCAGATCAGAAGAGGATGGCCGAATATTAAGGAATTCTAAAACTGATGCGTCAGCGATAAGCCACGACGGTGGAGAATCGCAGCGAGGCAGGAAGTAGTAACAAAAAGATATCGGCTGAAGTTTTGTATCGTCGAATATTTTGTTGGCTACCAATATTTCGTTATTATAATAAATATATAAGGTATAATTAATATTACGGGAATATAAATGTTATTTTGGGAAATGATGAGTGTTTAACTTTTACTCTTACATATATAATTTAGTTTTTTCGCAAAGTTTTTTTTTTTTTGGGTGATTTTTGTATTTATTTACAAGATATACATATTATGTGGATTGTTCGGTTTTTTAAAGAATACTATATTATTACATATACATATATGTATAGCATATTGGATATTTTACTGTATCGTAGTTGGCGGAGAAAACTTTAATGCCTCTAATTGTATATATGTCTGAAGCATGCAACAAAAAAATTATTATTATTTTTCTCACTTTATGGTACGTTCACTTTGTTCACAGTTTGACAGCTTTTACGAGTTTGTGGAGGCCGAGAAATATGATATAATTGGACGATCCGAAACTTGGTTAAACGATTCGATTAAAAATGGTGGTATTAATCTTTCTAATTACAATATTATTCGTAAAGATAGAAATGGACGTGGCGGTGGTGTCGCTTTTTATATACGTAGTTCTTTAAAATTTGAAGTTTTAGACGCCCCACCACAAATTAGTGCTTTAGAGCAAATATGGTTCCGCGCAAAAATTAATGACAAAGTTATAATCTTTGGTTCACTTTACCGACCACCATCTATTAATCTTGGTTCCTGTTTGGCCGATTTGGAAAATTCTATAGTTAGTTTTTTAACTCATTCTGATAATGTAGTTTTTGGGGGAGATTTGAATGTAGATATGTTGGATACTGGCAGCCCTGGGTATATTTGTGTGAACAGTCTTTTAAATAAATATAATTTAACCCAAGTGGTTCAGTCTCCAACTCGAATTTCAAGCATTGGAGCCAAGTGATGTTCTTGTTACTTCGGCTCCTGGCTTAATCACGGATGTGCAGGTTATTAATATGGATGACATATCCGATCATTGTTTAGTATTAAGTAAATTAAAATTTAAAAAAACCCGTACACCAAAGTCTTTACGTACTTACAGGGACTATTCAAATTTTGTTTTCGTATATTTTCTTAATGACATTTTAAAAATTAACTGGCAAAATATATTTAACTTTACTGATATTGATGAAATGGTAACTTTTTTCCAAAAAAACGTAATTGATGTATTTGATATTTATGCGCCCTTTAAAACCTCCAAGTTCACTAAAAGTAAAGCTCCATGAATTACTGACAATATACGATTTATGATGAAACTTAGACAAAAAGCCCTCACGAAGTATAAAAAACTAAAAACTGATGCTGCGCTTAATGAATACAAGCAAATTAAGAATTTTGTAACGGGCGCAGTACGTAGCGAAAAGAAAGCCTACTTAAATGAACAATTTAAATCAAACCCTACTTGTTTTTGGAAAACATTGAATTCTCTTAACATAACATCTAAAGTTTCTCCTTCCACAATTATTAGCAATTTTCGAAACGCACCTGATGGACTTAATTCTTTTTTTATTAATAGCATTCCCAAGGTAAATACGGTATGCACTAATAATGACCTTAAAACTAAGTATACCAATAAAGTACACCCTAATATTAAGAAACTATTTCAATTTAAAGAACTTTCTGAAAAGCAAGTTGAAAAAATAATTTGTAGTATA
This sequence comes from Anthonomus grandis grandis, assembly GCF_022605725.1. Classification (NCBI taxonomy): domain Eukaryota; kingdom Metazoa; phylum Arthropoda; class Insecta; order Coleoptera; family Curculionidae; genus Anthonomus; species Anthonomus grandis. Next base: position 29,833,856 of record NC_065555.1, read on the forward strand.
AAATCTACTGCAACTGGTTCTGATGGCATGGGCATTAAAATGATTTCACTTTTAGTTCCTTATTTAACACCCTATATAACTTTTATAATTAATAAAGTACTTGTATTATCAAAATTTCCATCTGAATGGAAGAATGCTGATTTACTGCCCATCCCAAAAAATAATACCCCTACGGAATTTTCTCATTATCGACCTATAAGTACATTGCCAACCCTTTCTAAAATATTGGAAAAGGCCATGTATATGCAATTTAATGATTTTTTTAGACTTAATTCCATAATTCCTATTACTCAGTCAGGGTTTCGATCGCAGCATGGTACCACGACAGCACTATTGCATGTATGTGATGATATTTTTAGTGCTTTGGATAATAGAGAGGTTACTGCATTAGTGTTGCTGGACTATAGCAAAGCGTTTGATACTCTGGATCACTCTCTTCTTCTTACCAAACTAAAATATTTTGGATTACACGAGTCGGCGCTGAGTCTACTTTGTGATTACTTAAGTAATAGAAAGCAAAGAGTACGCTTAAATTCCACTTTTTCAGAATATTTAAATATTAATCAGAGAGTTCCTCAAGGCAGCATTTTGGGGCCACTACTATTTTCGATTTATACTTGTGAATTCCTGCATAACTGTAAGTCTCACCAATATGCAGATGACGTCCAACTCTACTCAACTTTTCCCATAAATGAACTGAATACTGGCTTAGCGCGCATTAGTACCGATTTAAATCAAATTGTACAGGTGTCTAATTTTCATGGGCTGGCTCTCAACGGTACTAAATCTAAACTATTACTTTTTGGCATGCCTAAATCTTATCATTTGAATTTAAATGTTATTATCGATGGAAATATTATATGACCATCTGACTGCGAAAGAAACCTAGGCATTCTTCTTGGTAATCAGCTTAATTTCGTAAAACATATTTCCAGTATTTTACAAAAAGCCTATTATAAATTGAAAATTCTATACATGCATAAAGATATTTTATCTTCTGATGTTAAACTCAAATTAAGTGATTCGTTGGTTCTCTCTTTAATTAGCTATCGTAGTGTAGTCTTCTGGCCAGCTCTTGCTCAAAAGGACAAGTTAAGCCTACAAAAGCTACAAAATGCTTGCCTAAAGTTTTGCTACGATAGAAAAAAATTGGATCACGTAACCCCGTTATTTCTTGCCTCTAACTGGTTGAATTTGGATGAACGTTATAAAATCAATATGGCTGTTCTTGTTTATAAGGTACTCCATAATAAATTTCCCCAATATCTATATGGCAAATTATCCAGTCATAACAGCATACATGGCCGTGAAATGCTCCACTCTGCAAACCTTTTGATACCAAATCATAGAACTTCCAAATTCCAAGGGTCTTTCAGTTATAGTGCGGTTAAGGTATATAATTCATTGCCAAATAACCTTAAAGCTAAAACCTCGGCTGTCTTATTTCGAAAAGCTGTCAAATCTTACGTTTCTAACACTGCGAACTAATATTCTTCATAATGTTTAAAACTTATTCAATTTATTTATTATTTACATTGTTATTCTTTCGTATGTTAAGTTAGCTGTGCGGTTAGATAGATCTCGGCGCATTTTTGGTTAATAACTCTTGTAACTATTTTCGTAATATAAAGTCATTTAATATTATTATTATTATTATTATAATTATTATTATTATTGTTAATATATAATGTTCTTATTCTGTCAAACTTAAAATATCTACTGCGGAACTTTAATACATAGTTAGAGTTGTTGATCAGTTAAACTAGATCTTTCTAAGTTTACGTGTCACATAGGCTCTGTTTATTTTTCATTTAATGTGGAAGTGAGACTGTCAAACCGAATAAAAAAATTAGTTTTTCAAGAAGATGAATTAGAGCTAAAAAATTAGTACAATGTTTACTTCTTCAAGAAAACTTCTCGTAAGCTCTTACTTTTTTATTCATTTTCTCAATCTCTTTGTATTTAGTGTATTATTCAAACATCTAATTATCTTATCTGTGATATTTTGATATTGTCAAAATGTTAATACATTAATTATTTTCATAGTTTTTGTACTGTTTTGCTTTAATTTAGTCGTTTAAGTTAATTAGTTACATTTATTTAGAGTTTTACTTTTGTTTAATGGTTTTAATAGTTCATGTTCAAGGGTCTCAATTTATGTTATTTAGGGTATTTTAATGTAGATTCTGGTAGTTTACATTTTCTACAGTTTATGTACAATATTCTTTTGAAATGATTGGCTTACATCGGCAAAAATAATGTAAAAAGTTCTACTTCTTCTGTTTTGTCTTTTACTTTGAACACAATTAAACAATAATCAACGCAAGTTAGCTGGAAGTTTTGTAGTTTGGCGTTGTCAATAAAAAGAGTGTGTTTGTAACTTAAAAGTGTATTATCAAGATGGTGCAATATTTAAAATTATGTACATTTTAGCAATCTTTAAATAATTAGGTTGCATACATTTCTTTTGAAAATAACGGTCATGGATGGCTTGCAGAAAAAAAGCCCTCGAACTTTAAGCAGTAATTTAAAACTTCTAATAAATATTCAGCAACTGACCGTAATAATACAGAAAAAAAATTCTTTAGGCATAACATAATAACACGCGCCCTTTCATTGAATTTATAAAATTAATACATAACCGCTACTTTATATTTCTTATCTCTAACGGTATCAAATTAGCGACCGAAAGGACAATCTTAAAAAAAGGCAAGCACTAATAAAGCCACTATTAACTGAAAATAACAGCATTTAAAACCCTAAAAGAATATTCGGGAACAGCTGCCCGTGCGGAATTTTGCATATCGATTATAAAGTATCCAATCTTGAATTCATTTCGTGTCAATTTTAATATAATTAATGTCAAGACGTGAGTTATATACGAATAGTGGTTTTAGTACGAAAAATGGGTTAAATAGACATCATAAATTTTCTTTGTAACGTAATGAGATGTCAGGTGAGATGGAAAATTAAATCAGAAATGATGGAAGAATTAGCGAAAAAACTAAAGGTAAGAGATAGTATAAGTAGAATTTTGTTGGTTTATATTATTTTGCTAAAGAAGACAAAGTGATGAGAAACATAAAGGATATATGTATGGTTTTATAAATGAGCTAGGTCTCATTTAAAAAAAAGAGGTCTCTTATATTATATGTCATCAGATATAGCATACAATATAAACAATAATAATACACATTTAACAGTAGATATTAGAGTGAGTTATCTTACAACTTAACAAACATAATTTTATGTAATGGTAAAGACGAATAGAAGTTTAAAAAGTAGTCCAGTACAGAAAAAAAACTTAATACGATTATAGCAACGCTCTTGAAAATTATTATTTTAATAAACTTCTAGAAATAAAATATTAATTTGGTTTGATATTTATAATATAGAAGACTATCGTAGTACCTAAGATTAACTGAGATTAATAAGTAATAATTATAAGTATTCTTTATAGAAATTATGCCTTGTGGCAATTGTAATATTTTGATTGACTTTTATAATTTCCATCAATTTCGAATGAACTTAATATAGCTAATAATAATATTTCTATAATAAGTGTAAAATTGTCGAATTTTAATTTCCGCTTAGGTTGATTTGAGTATTTAAGTTACAGTTAAACTACCTGTCATCTGTATGACAGCTGACACAAGCTAGCAGAGATTTACAGAATAGACTATCGTTTCATAACATAAACATAATTAGAATATAATATTATTTAAGGCCCCCCTAGACGCTCAATTATATTGCACAATATTATATTGGGCAATGGGCAATATTGTATTAATTAATATTTTTTAACCTAGACTATGCAATATTTTTGTGCAATGTCCACATCTGGTTAGTATACAATCAGAAAGCACGAAGAGCAATTGAATTATGTCTAAAAAACGGAAAGCCTGTTTGGCAACAGTTTTATATTGTTCTTCTATAAAAGAACCAAAACGGCGGCGTTGGTCTAAAGATTGGTATCTTAAACGAAGTGAATTTACAAGCGAGAATTTACTGTGCGATTTAAACTTGAGTGAACCGAATTACCAAAATTATTTACGTATGAATAGCGACTCATTCAATGAGTTGTTGGAAATTATATCAGCACTAATTTTAAAACAAAATACGGTGATAAGGAGTGCTCTCTTACCTACAGAACGGTTAACAACAACACTGCGATTTTTAGTAACAGAACGAAGTTTTGAATACTTAAAATTTAGCTCTGCGATAGCACCACAAACTATCAGTGGAATTATTTTGGAAACATGTGAAGCTATAATAACAAAATTACAAAAATTCATTCAGGTAAGCAAATATTTTTTATGTTATTAGAAAAATGTAAACAAAGGTATTCTAAATAATTAATGGTAATACATTTTTATGTGGCCGAGTAATTTGAAAAATATGTAGCAGCACTGTCAGTTGAACTTGAAAACTGCTCCGTTTGATAAGAGTGGTGTAGTAGTTACAAATGACCAATTGGACCTTTCTAGCCGCTGAGGTTGGTGTTGAAAAGCTGCTGATGTATTTAAATGTTCATTGATTTTTACGGAGTTTTTATGTAAAGTACCTAACTGTCCTTCATACAAAATATGGTTGATGGCTTTTTTTGCATAAATTTGTTGCTCCGAATTCATCTTTTTTAATTCATTTCCCCACGTTATTCCGATGTTTTAATATTCATCTGAGCGTTGTAAATACTCACATTCCAAATTTAGTAAATGTTTTTGAGAGGCCATCGATTGTCTTTTTGCTGGTGGTCGCTCTATACCTGGTTTGACCTATTGGTTAATATTTAAATCTTCCTCCTAAAACAAAAATACAACATTTTTATAAAACTAAAATAATTGAAAGTAAAGGGCAAAAAAACAGTCTGCTATTTTCACAGATAATATTTAAATACTTTTGTTGCTTTATACTACAGCTATAGCTCCTTCAAATTAAATGCAATTTTACTAATAAGATTATTTATATAATTTTAGATTCCAAAAAATTCTGAAGAATAGGTTACAGTTGCCAAAGGATTTGAAAACAGATGGAATTTGCCACATTGCGTTGGCGCCATAGACGGCAAGCATATTGCCATACAAAAGCCAAAAGGATCTGGGTCTGAATACTACAACTATAAACAATTTTTTAGTATTGTGTTAATGGGCATCGTAAATTCAAATTATGAATTTATTATGGTCGATATTGGAGCTAATGGACGCCGTGTTTACAAATACTAAATTTGGATAGTTGCTGGAAAATGAACAATTAAATCTCCTTCCTCCAAGAATATTACCCAACAGGAATTATCAATTGTCATTTGTTTTTGTAGGGGATGAGGCATTTTCACTAAAAGATAATTTTATGAAACCTTTTCCACAAAGAAATTTAGCACGTGAAGAAAGAGTATTTAATTATAGGTTATCTCGTGCCCGATGAATTGTGGAAAACATATTTGGTATATTAGTGTCGCGTTTTAGATTACTTTTGACGACAATTAATTTATCACCTGAAAAAGTACAAAGAATAATTTTAGCTTGCTGCTATCTTCACAACTTTCTGAGACGCAAAATGAAATGCCAGTATACAGATATGTCAAAAAGCAATAATTCCGACAACAGTACAAATATTAATATAGAACAAACCCTGTTACATTCCTTACAGCCCTTACGAGGACAATACGTATCAATTTCTGCAAAAAATGTGAGACAAAAGTTCTGTGATTACTTCAATAACGAAAGGAAAGTCTCTTGGCAGGACAATGTTGTTTAAAATTTGATATGTAATATGTAATAAATAAATAAATAAATAAATAAATAGGACTTTGTCTTTCACTTACCTCTGCCTCTGATGTATTTTGCTAATCCATGTCCAAATTTTCTTCCTTCTCATTTTGGGATGTTATTGTAGAACATCCCTCCACAGGGATTTCTTGATCTTGCAAAAAATTTAATTCCTTGAAGTACTATAAAGAAGGTACATAAATATCATCAGTGCTAGTTCCAGATCTGTAGAATGCTTTTACCTTTTTAAGCTCTTTTCTATAATTAGTTCTTAAACTGTTTATCTTCTTTTTTACAATTTCTTTGTCCGCTTTTGGGTTAACTTCTTTATATTTTTCAACTAATACTTTATATGCATTATTTTTTAGGTTTCTGTCACTGCATTCTGTACTTTTAATTTTTCATAAAACTGGATATTCACGATTTAGTTGCAAAAACTCAATGATAAATTCACGGTCTTTATTACGCTTCGCCATGGTGCCGTTAACTCAAATGAACTGACCAAAATAAATAATTGGACAATCTTCTTCCTACACGCACAAATGATGCAATATTGCGCAATTCATTTCAAAAACGTTCAATCTTTTTTCAATACTTACGTGATTAAGACAATTCGTACAATAATATTGGGCAAACCCCAATATTGTGCAATATAATTGAGCGTCTAAGGGGGCTTTTAAAGTCTGAATACATAACACGCTTTCTCTTTTTTTTTACAAACAAAAATAAAACAAATTCTATGGATAACATGTTTTTCACTTAATAACGGAAATAAACCGTACATAAGATAAATGGTAAAAATTTAAACGTTACTACTGTTATCATCTACATTTACATTTAGCTCATAGTCATTTAAATAAGAAAGGAGTCTTAAATCTGTTTTTGATCGAGTAGTGTCATCAGCCAAGCACTTTGCAGCACAGACTTCTTCTCTTCTGCTACTAGCTGAAGGCTTTATAGACATTTTACTTAAATTGTTATCCAAATCATCAATGACAGCATAAGCCACATGAAATATCATTTTGAGTGCAAGAGTCTATCTGGGAAAAATCATAATCACAATGTAAAAGTGACAACTTTCTGAAGGCAAGAAAATGTTTGGATCCTGTACTGGGTCTTGAGTTAATAAAGATTTTTTAAAAAGTTTTCTGTTTCTCTGAAATTGTATCCCAAAGGTATCTTGAACTTTATAAGAACGTGCATTCACTTTTTTATTACTCTACCTTTCACCCATTTATTATTCTTATCAAACAATACACTATCACCAACATCCAAGGAACTTAAGTCTTTAGCATTTCTATCATAATAACTCTTTTGATTAGCCAGCTTTTCTTTTAACTTATCTAAAATTCTGGATCCTGCTGTTTAAAGACATTATTTGAAACAGGGATTCTGGCTTTAGCAATTCTGTTCAATTCTGAGAAAAATCCATAGCTAGTAAAGGAGTATTATTACATTCTAGTAATAATTCAGAAAGGGGCTTTAAAGGCCTGACTTTTTAATCACAGTCTTAACAATATGTACAGCTTTTTCTGCATATGAGTTAATGTGGTGATGGTGTGGACTACTGAATTTAAGTCCCAATAATTTGCAAAAGTTTTAAAAGTTACTGAATTAAAGGGTACATTAATAAGAAACAAGAATATCTCTGGTACACCAAACTGGCATTATTTACTAATGTAAAATTGAATAAGGTCATTAGCAGTTTTTGTTTGAGTTTGAGTACATTCTATCCAGTTTGAAAAAGAATCTACAAGCACCAGATTTTGTTATTTAGTTCAAAAAAATGTGAATAAATATATTGCCATGGCCACTTTGGAACTGTTGGACTAATTAAGGTCTCTTTTTGATTAGCTTTTTGATTGATTTGACAAAATTTATAATTTAAGATGTAATTCTCAATGTCATTTAAATTAGGCCCGTAAAATAATTGCCTGGCTCTCAGCTTTAATTTAAAAATACCCAAGTGTGAGCTCTGTATTAATTTGAGCATTTCATTTCTTAGAATTGATGGGACAATAATTGTATTATTTAAGAATAAAATATCATTTGAAAGGTATATCTGCTCTTTTAATCTATAATAAAATTTGAAGTTCTGAGATAATTGAATAATAATGATTTTTAGGTGGCATTTTCTGCGTCGATTGATACTTTTGAGCTTGCTGTAATTATTGTTAAGTCGCTTAAGTCAAGCCATATTTTTGAAGAGTATCATAATTTTTTTTACCAAGCGACCATTACATTGCTATACTTCAATAAATTGTTACTTGAGATAATCATTAGATAATCATATATCTTTAAGTATTTATAAAATACTATACTTTTTTATATATGGCATTTTATCCTGAATGCATGATTTGAAGGTTCTGCATTAAGTTTATTCCTTATGGTCCCAAGAAAAAGAGTTACTTGAGTAATTTTACGTGAATTAAAGATTTGACCGATATGGCACTTAGACTATTTTACCTGAAGGAAATGACTAACTTACTGGTTGTTAAGATATTTTATTTGGCACTATGAGTAAAATATGGGATTAAAAGACGAATGCTTAGTCGGTTAGTACTCTTACAGCAGTGGTTGGTGACGAAAAATATTCATAAATTTTTGAAAAATAGTAATTATATTAATTTATTTATTATTTGTTTTGTTTATTAATAATGTTAAATCATTTATTTGCTAAAATGCGATATTCTTAACCAATTAATTCAATTATGAAACGGTGTTCCTAGTATCCCAATATCGGCAATAAGGTTGCCATGTTGCTCACAGTAATTATTATTTATGATGCTCTGTTAAAACTTTTAAATTAACTTGTGTATTACCTTATTTTTTATCTGTGTTTCTGTATCTTGTACAGGTACATTGTTATTTTGAAATTTACCGTTGGAAAAAACTAAAGTAGCTCATGAACATGTTTTAAAGACTGGTCACTTTGTAAGGATAGACAACTTAAAATTACTTAAACCAGTTAATAACAATAGAAAATTAGATGCATACGAAAGTTTAGCAATATTCAAAGATCAAAAGAACATTCTTAACAGGGATATAGGTCCAATCTTTTATAGTCAATAATATAGTTTAGTTGGGTATAGAAGATGCTAAAGTATTATCGTTAGCGAGATACGTGTCGAGAGTAAAAATAAAGAGTTTTGATTAGTGGTAAAATTGTTTTGCAATTTAAATGTCATATCAAAGGTTCCAACCATAGGACTAGTATTTTGCCTGTAAGGGTGAGCATAGTCAACCAAAAAATAAGGTTGTTTCAGAAACCCTCTCAGTGAATCAATACAAATCGTCAGAATTTATGAAATTATTAGATTGGGAATTTATATTAAAGAGATATGAATTTTTAATAGACGCTTATTATTTTTATTTACCTAAGTGATAGAGTTATTTATGAATACTAACTTAAAAACATATTTCAAAAAAATTCTCCACAAAAATAATTTACTATATATATAAATAAAAATAGTTTACTATACCTATTTAACTACGATCTTACTCGAAAATTAAAAGATAAGTCAATGGTAAAATTAATTATGGGAACTAATACTAGAAATGCTTATTTTGCGATACAATAATGCAATAATAACATTTTATTAATCAGCAGGATTGTTCGGTCATCGGGATTATCAGCCTGGTTACGTCACATAACTCCTCCTTACTTAAGTTCGGAAAATAAGGACTGCAATGGCTGTTTTTTTCGAATCTCTTTTAAAGGTTAGTCTTTAGGAGCGTTCTTGTAGAAGTGGTTTCTTTAGTATGAAATAGGCTTTTTCCATTTCTTCCGTTCAATGTATAGAAGGATTTTAACTAGCTTCTAACAAGAGAATATGCATAAACACATAATACACATAAATGTCCATTATTTGAAATAGAATTAAAGCTATTTGTTTAAGAAAACATATATTTAATCTTGAAATGTGAGGTACTGAGAAAGAAGTGTAAATTCTGACTGAGATTTTAGTCAGAATCATGCTGAGTTTAAGAAGGATGGATTTGATGTCTTTAATTTAGTTATTATTTACATTGCAATTGTTTTATTTTAGCAGTTTAATCCTTAGTATGTTCTATGTGGATTCGATTTTAATTTCAGCAGATTCAAACTAATATTATCAATTGATTTTATTAAGAAATGGGATTCCGTTTATTATATATCTTAATTTTAAAATCTAGATACATTTTAACAAGTTAACAAAATAAATGTGAATCATTTTTTCTAAATTAAAGCTAAATTACTTATTATAATATAAGTTCTGGAATAATTACCCTAAATTATTTGTTTTGCGTGACCTCCATTCATTTGTATACACATACGACCTTTTTTTATTAAAGAAAATCTAAGGCTTTGAAAAATATTTGGTTTGAAACCAAATATTGCCTGAAATGCTCGCCAGCTGCAATGATTCTTTCCCTTAAATGATCCTCGTTTAAAATCGAAACCATATACACAAAGTCTTTCATTCATCCCCAGACTAAAAAATCCGAAGGTGTAAGGTCGGGCGAACGGGGTGGCCACGGAACAGGAGCGTCTCGACCCCGACCAATCCAGCGATTAGAAAATACTTGATGTAAATAGTTCCTAACACTTATAGCAAAATGAGCCGAAGCATCGTCGAGTTAAAACCAAAGATTCTGTCATAAATTTAGAGGCAAATCATTAAGCAAATCAGGCAGTATTTCTGGAAACAACAGAAATGAATCACCAGTCAAACTAACCTGTTAAAATGACAGGTCCGAAAAAAAAGTTATCCACAACACCTGCTTACACATTGACATCTCAACTATGGTCCTAGAATTCTCTTTAGCTCATATGTGTGCGTTATGGATAATTGTCATGCCGTTTCTCGTGAACGTGGCTTTGTCAGTAAACAGAATTGCCCTTATACAATCCACATTTCTATTATTCATTTCACATAACGATCTACAAAAAGCAAATCTTGCCTCGGGATCGTGGGGTAACAGACCCTGTACTTTTTAAAGATGAAATGGGTAAAGTTGTTGACTCCATAAAATATTATGTGTCGTTCAGCCAAAACCCTAGTACTAATTTTTGGAGTTCTTCGACAATTCTTAAAATTTCTTCCTTTTGTCCTGGTTGAACCACACGAGGTTAGCCGCAATTACTCTTCCGACTTAGACTTCTCCCTTAGGCGGTTAAACAAATCTAAAAAATATATTCTTTAGGGATGAAATCGGCTTGGAAATATCTGGGCATAGCATTTAGCAGCTAAACTAGTATTAGAGTCACATTTTCCTAGTACCCATTAATCGTACTTTGTAAAAAAAGTTATAGCTTCTAGGAGGCTTGTTTTTTCCGCCATGTTGAATTAAAGATGGCGGATGGTACTATTTTTTAAACTTCTTATTTATTAACCGATTTTTATCAAGTAAACAACATTATATTTGCTTCTCACTAAAGAATAAAATAAAAATATAAAACTATTTCGACAGGTTATATTTCTGTCAAAAAAAGTTAAAAAAAAATTTACACTTTTCTTTTATCATCTTATTTTACAGGCTCAAAATTTTTCTCCAAAAATTGATGTAGCAAAAAACTACAGCAAAATACAAAGTAAAAAAATCCAGTTGACGTAAATCCCCAACAGCTCTTTAATAGAATATTGCTCACTATGAGAAACGAAAATGATTTGAAGACGTTTTTCGAACATCAACTAAGTACCTATCCTCCGTATTTCTTTAGCCAAGGAAAACTCCGCAAAGGGAATAAGTCTGTTCTGATTTCCCATCTTTGTAAAGATAATTTTGAATTTGAGAAACCCGACACACTAAAAAATCCACTTTCAGTCATTGATGGTGGTTGCTTACTACATAAAATTGTCTGGCCCAAATTAGTAGCATTTGGCGATATATTTAAAATCTATTGCCATTATGTTATTGAAAATTTTGGTTTTAACTCTTGGATAGTTTTTGATGGTTATAGCGAAAAGTCCACTAAGGACGAGGAACATCGTTGACGTCAATTAAAAATTACGCCTAGGGTTGAGTTTCAGGAAAACACATCGCTGGTCTTCTCGCAAGCAGATTTCCTATCAAATTCTTCAAACAAAGAAAGGTTTATTTCTTGTCTAGCCGAGAAGTTGAAAGAAAAGGGTATAAAAGTCACACATATAAAATCTGATTGTGACAGAGTTGTTGCCTTAACCGCAATAACAGAATGTCAATCGCAAGATGTAGTAGTTTTAGGTAATGATACAGATCTAATTGTAATTTTAATTTCCTTAGCAAATAAGTCTAACCACCAGCAATATGTTTGGGCACCAGCACGAGTAAAGCTCTTGATAAATTTCTAAATATTTTTAAAATTCAAACTTTGCTCTCAGAACAGATCCGTGAAAATCTTTTATTCATTCATGCATTTACAGGATGTGATACTACCTCATATCCATATAAAATGAGCAAAAAAAGGATATTTGACGTATTAAAAAATAATCCTGAAATGTATGATTTTATCAAAAGTTTTAATGCCCCTTATATGAATAAGGCTGTCCTAAGTGAAGTTGGACAAAAACTTATATTAAAACTTTTTCCCATCCAAAACTGGGAAAATCTTAATCAGTCAAGATTTCATTGCTATAAACAAATCACCTCTACACATGGTTTAGGATCTAATTTTAATTTGGCATATCTTCCTCCCACAGAAGACTCCTGTAAGCAACATGTATTTAGAGTGCATTTACAGTTACAAAGCTGGAGAGGAAACGAGTTGGACCCACTTGAGTGGGGGTGGTTTTCCAATGACAATGAGCTTTTCCCAGTAACATACACAAAACCCCCGGGGCCCGAATACCTAATGGCTACTTTTTTTTGCAAATGCAAAGATCTATGCACAGCAAACTGTATTTGTGCTTCGTATAATCGAAAATGCGGCATTTTATGTAAAAAATGCAATTTAGCTTGTATGAATGCACCCAGAATTGATTTGGATGAAGTGGAAATAGATGATGAAGTTTAAGTAAAATGTATCCAAATAAGTCGTTATAACTTTCAACGATATTTTATCAGTTATATATTATTGTTAGTTGAAAGCTATTAAAAGCTTCGTTTGTAATTTTTTGGCACAAAAAAAAATCTACCAATATATAATGTTTCTTATTATTAAGAATAACAAAGGTTTTTTTTATTTTTTTTTTAATGTTTATATTTCTTTTATAAGTTAAAACCAAATTGTTTTTGTTATAAATATATTTTTGTTTTTAGTGTATTTGTTACAAAATATTTTGGTACATAAATCAAACAAGAAGTAAAGTTACATCCTGCATAAGTTTTATTATTATTTTTTTTTTTGGTATTTTGTAAGCGCTTTTTAACTCTATCTCCTAAAGTACCTATCATAAATTTGGCGACAGTTTTAAAATTAAAACAAAAACGCATAAAAGACTTCACATATTTTAACTTTTTTTTGGTAAAGAGTACGGTTGGCTAAAAGTTGAAGAAAAGCTTTTCGATTTTTTTATTTCCTTATTTTGGCAGAAATATGACCTGTCAAAGTAATTTTATATTTTTGTCTTATTCTCTAGTTAAAAATAAAGATAATGTTTTTTGCTTGACGAAAATTTGGTAATAAATAAGAAAGTTACGATTTTTTTAAAAATAGCACCAGCCGCCATCTTTAATTTAACATGGCGGAAAAAGCAAGCCTCCGAGAAGGTGTAACTTTTTTTTACAAAGTACTCTTGATGAGTTCTAGCATCTGTAAAAAATCCAGCTTGATTGCAAAAACTTCTCCTATTTTTTTTAATTGCCCTGGCGTATCTATGAGCCATTATGGTTTTACAAGTTGTAATAAAACACACCAAATACAGATATGTAATTAAAAAATGTAGATTTATTTTAAGAGTAATTAGGAAGTTTGTTAAGAGCATCAGAAGCGTTTAAATTTGTCACTTTGACAGTACGTAAAAAGTGCCCGAGGTCGACCAATTTGTTTACAAAAAGGTATCCAAATTTTAAAATTAAGATATCTAATAAACGGATTCTCAGGCCGACATTTACTAACAATACTTTTTTTACAAGAAAAGATTGGATAATAAGAATTTTTTACTAGAACTTTATTATACACGGATATAAAAAAGTTTTGGTATTTGTAACACATGTAATCCAATACTGCAGGTGGCAACCTCTGTAAGGTATAGCGAATCTGCAAACGGATTTCAATTTCTCGTTTCAAAAAATTCCCTCACATCAAATTTTAATTTAATATCTTATAAAACAATCGACTTACTTTGAAAAAACGATTTTATGTTTTTCATTTTGACACCCTGTATATTGAATACCGAGCGCTTAATTAAAATGGCATAACGAAAGTCGCATTATTTTAGTCCACCCTATATGTGGCCGGCGGATTGGCCTCCTTTTTTTGGACACACTGTATAGAAATTAAATTCTAAAAAAATATAAAAGAATTTTTTGTTTTGATTAATACAAGCTAATTAAGGCAGGGAATATTGCAAGGTTTATTTTTTCCTAAATTTAGATTAATTTAAATTCAGAGAGGCTCGAATGTACTTTTTGAATAATGAAATTTCCCTTTTCGTTTATTTTATAATCAACAACGAACAACAGAATTTGATCTTCCGACCGATCGTCGCCTATCAACAACCAAAACATATTTTCAATAACGTAATAGCATGAAAATGAAAATAACTGTAATTGTTTTAATGTCGCGTCCCCAATTTTCCATTTTATCGGGCAATCGGGCGCCCAACAAGGAAAACATTTTAGAGACTTTTCAATTTGAATATGATTATTGTTACAAAACTACGGTTTGTCAATAGAAAAGCGAGTGCGAAGTGTCGGTGGAGTCGCTTTCGCCAATGGAACGGCACCGGAGGCGGTGCATGTGCGTCAAGAAAGCCACGCCCGATACCATTATTTGACGACACGTTACTGCGGCCAATTGAGAAACTGATTATGGCATTATTTTCTTCTTTGTACACAGAAAGTTGAGTTGAATAAGGAGGTAATGTACACAAAAATATAGTTTTCTTTTGAGTAAAAGGAATTTATAATGATGCAGATTTTGATTTAAAGAATTTGCTTGCGCATGATAAATAAACTAGAAAGTTTGTAGGATAGGATTTTAATTTGTTAAAATAGTACCAAAGAAGGCTCCATTCTATCATCGACCTGCTTTTTTACCCCTACTGTTTTTAATTTTTTTCGCCAATGGTCACATACAATACTGTCACAAGACAATACTTGGATATGTAGGAAAATAACACTAGAAAAACATAGGAAGTGTCTTTAACTAGCTTATATTTTACATCCTATGTTTAATTTTATCTATCTTATCCTAAACTAGCATAGTATACTATTATAATTTTACTATTCATTATTGCAAGTCTAGTTTTTATGTGAATTATATTTTATTTTTACATAGCTTTAAAAAGATAATAAAAATTACTTCAATTTTTTTATTTGTGGTAACTTCTACCATAAAAGTTGCGTGGCACATTGGAAGTAAGGATAGTTTTCCATGTTTAAAAATTGAATGGTTTGAGAATTGTTTTTACCAGCTAAAAATCTATGATTCAGATCATCAATTGACTGATTATCACAATCGCAAATTTCTGTATCGTTCATGTTTATTTTATATAGGTATTGATTGAAATTACCGTGTCCTTCCAAACATCCTAACCCTAGCCGTCCCAAAATAAAAATATTTTTTTGGATCCCAGAACCGGGTCAAAATTGACCCTTTTTTTTTGTAAAATTTTTATTTGAAAAAACATGGGAATCAGAATAAAAGATATTTCTATATTTTGCTTTACGTTTATCACAAAAATAAACAACTAAAACTTTTTATTCTAAATACATATACCCAAAAAACTTACGAAAAAGAATAACAAACTAAATATTTACTTTTATTTGTCTAAAAAATTACATTAGTCCTTATTCTCCATCCTCGTCTTTTAAACAATAGGATCATACTACTGTTTTAAAAATTTTAATTTCTGAGTGTGTGAGACAAACAAATTTTTGACACTTTTGTGGAATATTTGTTATCATTTCCCCGGCACTGAAAACATCTACTTCTTTTTGCGCCTGCGTGGGGATTGGACTGCTTCCTTTTTACTGGAAGTCCCGTAGTTTCAATAGCTTGACATGTAGCTGCGGTAAACCTTCTACCATACTCATGATTTTTTTCTGCTTGCCGAACAATATTATCATGGGTTAACATGTTACCTAGTTCTTCTAAAAAAGTTTCCTTCTTATTTTCAAGTTACCATTAGAACTTTTCCAGTCTGGGTTTTTTGTAATCCAGATGACAATGGCATTATATGAAGCGACATCAAGCCAATTAAATAATAAACGTAGAGGCCATCTTCTTGTGCATCTTTTGGAAGAGTACTCACGTACAATTTTATCCAAGCAATCGACGCCACTTTTTGTTTCATTATAGGAGGTTATTATATCAGGTTTAAATTTCAGATCCTCCCCCGCAATGTCATGTTGGTGATGCATTGAAGATAGCAGTACCACAAATTTTTTGGGTTTCGTAACGTAGGATACTAAAGTAAGATTTCGTGTGAAAAGAAACTGTGAAGAATACGTTGCTCTTTCGCGAATATCCAGTAAGCACTTTGGCAAGTCTTTGCGAGTTTTGCGGACCGTCCCCATAATTGTTAGATTCTGGGTCAAGAAATCTTCTGCTAAAGTGATGTCGGTGAAAAAATTAGCAGTGGTTATATTTCGTCCACCACGATACCAGTGGCTTGCTAAAGTTTTAACAACTCGAGGTCCTTGATTCTTTTCTACTATTCTATTTATTTTTCCTAAATACACTTCAAAATTGGAGCAATAAAAATTTTCAGCATCACAAAGGGCCCATACTTTTATACCATATATGAGGCGTCTCATAGCAAAACTCGTCTTATCCAAATTTTACGAAAAATGTGGTAAATATGGCAATATTCTCTTTAGATTGATATGCTCCTTCTACCTTAATAATATTTACCAAAACTTGCCTTATCCACTTGATGTGTCGTTTCAAAATGCGCGTTATTCGCGCGACCAATCAGAAGTCGAAAACATGAAACACGTGCCTGCTTGTATCACCCGTTTTATATTTTGTAGATTATTTGGATTAGTATAGGTTATAACAGAGTTATTGTGGGATATTCTTACCAAATTCTTTGTTTTTAACTAACTTTTAAGGTATTTTTATTGGAATTATAATTTATAAAACTAACTAGTTATTTTCAATATGGAGCTAGAAATTATCCCCGCAGAACGGGGTAAATGCAGAAGAAATATCAGTGACAGATCTCAGTGGAAAAAAGGAAATACTAAAACGCGAAAGGTATTTTATGTTTTTTTTTTGCAAGATTGACAGGGTATTAAAGATAATTGTTTTGCTACTTTAGGCGTTCCGCCAAAGGTTTGCCAGTCTATCCTACCTGCGGTCACAATGGAAAAACATACAAAAGTATAAGATTAACCAGCCGAGATGTTTATGACTTTCATCAAAACTTTGATCAGGGGAAAACCAAAAAGGAGCAAGATGCGTACATATTAAAATTTTGTAAATGTTCACAACCGAAGCGCGATAGACATATAAAAGTAGGTAGCAGCCGAAAAGGTGTAAGTGTTAAGTATTTTGTGAAAAAGTCCGGTTGCCAAAAATTTGAAATACAAGTTTACGAAAAAACGTTGTTGAACATTCTCAATATCTCTAAGGATCGCGTTCAAAGAATTGCCAGGCGATATCTTGAAACTGGTCTTTTGCCCAGAGAAAATCGTGGTGGCGATCGCGTAAGCAAGAAATACGAAGAAAAGCGAGTGGCCGTGAGAAAATTTCTGGAGAGTTTGAAAGGAGTGGAAAGCCATTATTGTCGTTCGAAGTCAAGTAGTCGGCCATATTTGAGTAGTAATTTAAATGTTTCCAAGCTTTGGAGGCTCTACAATCAAAAAGCGACTTTTAAAGTAAAAAAACTTTTTTCCATCATTGGATTTGAAAGTCCTGTAATCGATGCATGTTCCAAATGCATTGAGCATTCTGAAAAAATAAAATTAGAAAAATCTCTTCGGCAGTCTATGATGTTCTTTCAAAAACTGATTTGTCCTCTTATTCGGTCATAAGGCTATATTGTGCTGACGGATGCGATGGACAAAATCGCAATTCGACAATGATAGGTATGTTATCTCATTTTCTTATAAATATCGCACCGCCCAATATTAAATCCATGGAAATCATTTTTCCTGTTCCTGGACATTCATATTTACCACCTGATAGGGTATTCGGTAGAATTGAAAAGGAATTAAAAAAAAAAGTCGACGATTATCGATCCTAAAATATATTTAGATTTATTTAAAAAACACGGTACTGTAGTAAACTTAGGCCAAGACTGTCTGGTTATGGACTGGAAATCTCAAGTTGGCGATTTTTTAAAAAATGTTAGCTCTTGGCATTTTAAGTTCTCCTTTGCTAAAAGGTTTACATTGACTAAAAACTCTGGTGAAAATAATATTTTCACCAGAGGAGAACAATATTATAACTCGGATACTAGGGTCGATTTTAAAAAAAGGAAAAAAATTGGATCATTTTGCTCCAGACACTGTTCCAATGGGAGCTACAGTAAATTCTGGCAAGTTAAAGGATGTTGACAATTTACTAGAAAAATATTTTGGAAATGAATGGAAGAGCAAAGAGGATTTAAAGTTTTATAAAGATGTTTTAGATGGAATGTCGCAGCCATTGATAGGACCTAATTCTGAAGTTCCAGAAGATCAATTTTGCGAATCACGAGTAGCAAAAGATGATATAGAATTAAGAATTTAACTTTTAAGGCTTTTGTAGTTTTAAAAATATAGATGCGGCTTAAATTCAGCGTTGTTTTATTTTTTTTGCAGCATAACTTGTCAAATCCAAAATGACTGATTAAAACTTGTCTTATCCATTTTTGTTTATTTATTTTAGCCGATTAGGGATATTCTACATTTAAATAAATTGATGTGAGTATTTTCTAAAAACTCATTTTATATTATTATTTATTTTTTTCATTGTATCCAAAAAAATAACTTTAGTAGAGGTTTTTCTGAATTTTCGTAGAATGATTTAACATGGATAAGACGAGTTTTGCTATGAGACGCCTCACATGACTGTTTCGTCTTCTAATGGATTAGGTAAATGTATGAGTAAACTCTTGAATATGAATATGAGTAAACTCTTGAAATAAAAGATTGCCGTCATGTATCTCAGGCTGTTCATCCGAGGTGTCCTAATCATCTCACAAATCACTAAATGCCTGTTCCAAAGGTATTTCGGTTTCACACTCGTCATCTGAAGAATGCATCAATATTTCGTAGAGTTCCTTGTCGGATAAACCCTTATTTTTAGACCACATGGCACTTTATTATTTATTATTGAAAAATAAAATAAACCTCTCACAGTAACGTTCGACAGTAAACTGAACAACAAAGCAATAAATTGGAAATATATGCAAATTATCTTGTTTAGATCTGTAAAAAAGGGAGTTATACCTATTTATCCCAAAACCGGGTCGTCGGTGACATATCCATCATTTTTTTGAAGATAAAATTAGTTTTTTCTTAAATTTTGATCAAATAAAGCATTGTTATGATAAAATTTGATAATTCATGGCCGCTCACTGAAAAACAATCAGGGAAGCAAAAGATATTTCAGGATTTTTAGGTTTCGGGTCATCGAAGACCCATATTCGGCAAGGCGAGGGTTAAATAGGATATTGACAAGTATCTTGGAAAATTATGGCTAAGGACTAAAGTGTTTTTGTCCAGTTTTTTTCTAATTGAAGCATAGGTATTTTTCATGTTTGATACATATTTTAGTAATGTGTTTTTCCAACATTCAAAGGCTTTTAAGTAGATAAAAGGAAATAAGCTCCGGTAGTGTACTTTAGGTATAAAATTGTTGCTAGAAATGGTTTTCTTTGCTTGTTTATCTACTAACTCATTACCCAATAATCCTGAGTGAGCTTTTATCCAAACAAAGACTATTTTTTTGTTATATAGCCTAAGATTTACCAGAACGGCTCTAATTTTAAAAATTATTGGATGATTTAAGTTATGTCTATTACCTAGAGTTTGTATGATTGATCTAGAGTCCGACAGAATTAAAGTATTAAAGGGAGTATTGACATTGTTTACATATTCTAAAGCCTTTAATATAGCCAATACTTCTGCCGTGAAAGTGGAAGCATTTTCTTCATATCTAAAACCCATTTGAATCTTTAATTTAGGGATAGTAAATGCACATCCATGCACATGAGTAACTTGTATTTTGTTTAATTGAGGGTAAAGTACGATTTTTATGATTTTGACCCATATTAAAAAAATTATGATATTATTTTTTTTTGTTCTAGTATCGGACCTTCGACAAATGTTACATTGTCTTCTCATGTTTCGGAATACTAAAATTCGATTTGCCGTTTACGTTTTTTTTTCTTATGATAAATAAAAATGTCCATGGAACACACAATTAGGTATTCAACAGACAACAAGTCCCATCAATGTAAACTTCAATTTTCTTGGTTCTTCTCAGCCAACTGAGTATATTCCCAAAGGATCAAATAAAAAAATAAAACTACTTATATGCCTTTATATAGGGTGTTTCACTAAGCGTGGATTACGACTATATCTGGAGAACTGACAACTTGACAGAATTGGAATTTTTTTTGACATTATAAAAGTGACCAAGAGAAAATGCTGGCAATTATTTTTAAGTTCGAAATTTCACCACCAGAGAACAAAATTAAAAATTAAATAATTCAATTCTAATTTTCTCCGGAAAATGTCCTTTTAAAACTTAAATATAATTAGGGACGTTGGAATATTATCATTCATTTTGGTCAAAAAGTCAATAGCGTACCGACCTTCATAAAGTAAGGAAAGGTAATGAAATTGTACTTGTTCAAATGGCTATAATTTTTTAAAGACATGTCCGACCTTGTTCAATTTGGGTTTGCTTAAAAGTGAAATGTAAGTACTTTTAAATACTGTATTGATTAATCCGCGTTACTTTGATTTTTCTACAAAAAGTGGAACGGTATAATTTTGATACCAAAATCAAAAAATATATTAAATTTTCTAGAAAAAAAACCTAAAAACCGCAGTCGGCTATCTTTTTTTACTTTTCGAGTTATTACCGAAATAAGAACTTTCGACGCTTAACGGGTGTGTCACTTGGTATTAATAATTACTGGATTTCTTTTGTTTATTTGGCACCTCCCTTCGTAGTTTATTTAGGCATCGGACTAATCTGAATTATGTAAGAATAATGAAATGTCAATCCTTAAGCATGTTTAAAGATCAACAGGTTAAAACCAATGAACAAAAACTTATACAAATATTCAGTGCCCACTTTCCCTACATATACGGAAACCGCTGTTTCAATTTTCACTTGAGAATGAAATTCAGAGAATTTTGAATACGTTCTATTATATCTTTTCTTGTTGTGGGTCGTGTTTTATAGATAATATCTTTAATTCGTCCCCATAACTAATGGACATAGAAACAAGCTACTCTTTCCAGTCCAGCGATTTATGTAACTGTTACTTAGAAAGTAATGTACTCTTTGAGAATAATGTGTTAAGCAACCATTGGCAAGGTATTTTGTAAAAATATAAGATATGATTCACTATTAATATTATTCTCAATAATAAATGCTCCAATAAGTTTATTTCTCGAGTGAGGGTTTCCCCGGGACCAGTAATGTATGCTATGCAAGTTAATATTATCATAACTAGAAAAATTAGCTTCATCAGTCCATACAAAATTTTAAAAAAACTGGGAATTTTGGTTGCACATTTGTCTAAGCCAATAGCAATGGTCGAGTCATTTGTTAAAATCATTTTATGATAAACATACATGGTACGGATGAAGTTTAAATTCTTTTAAAATTAGAAACACCGAAGGATGACTAAAGATTCCTAGATGAACCGAAATTTTTCTCGTGCTAAAATAAATCGACTTTAACTCGTTGGAAAAAACGTAAAATGGCTTAAAGTGCCTGGATATGAATTTATTAAATTTCTTTAAAGCAGTTAGAAAAAACTTACCCACCTGTAACTGCCTAAAAAATACTTTTCTTGACAAAAATTTCATGTGACTCATATTTCTATTCCTGTAGGAATATCCCGGGAATTCCTTGGGAGATTCCCAATATTCAATTTTCTCTTAGGATGGGATTAATCCCTTAGGATGGACATAAAGTTGAAACTGGTAGGATATCTATTTGAAGAACAATAAGCCAATGGAGAACAACTTAAATTAATTTTTTTACTAATAAATAAACTAAATAATTTAAAACAAATCAAAGCTTAATTAAGGTTAAATTGCAAAATCTGTCAAGTGTCAGCTTCAAAACTGTTAAAGATAGATACGTCAAATAAATTTACACCACATGAATAATAACAATATCCCAAAATCAGATTAGCCAACCTAATAAGGAATTCAAAGTTCCTTCAAGGGTTGATAATTATAATAATATTGAAACTGGAACATAGAATATAGGGTTAAACTTAATATTTATTGAAAGTAATAATTTTAATAAATTCTGCCGGATTAATGTTATCAATTTTTTTTTTAATTATTAATTGGTTTTTATTCTAACATATTCAAAAAAGAAATATAAAGTTTTATAGCTCAGTTTTATTTTTTTTTATTTAAGTACAATAATGAACAAATTAGACATAAAAGGAGGAGTACAAGTTGCCTATTTATACATGAGAATTAGAATATGTTAATGAAGAATGTGAGGTAATATGACAGAAGAGGATGGATAAGTTCATGGGTACAACATCACAATTTTCGTGTTATTTTAATAAACTATATTTGAGCAGCAGGTGATGGTTAGCGGCAAAGGACAAACCATATTTTTATGTTTTTAAAAACAGTTATATGCTGGGTGGAAAGGTAAGGTTATAAAGTTAATTAGTCGATATTCTTTGTAAAGATGTGCAAGATCTGTTAATATCATCCTGTAACTTTAAGAATTGTTTAATTTACTGCTTGTAATAATATCTTCGTTAAAATTGAGAAATCATATTTTAAGTGAATTGGTTTAGTAAAAGATTGTATAAGAAATATATTTGTTTTATTATAAACATATCTTATCTGCTTATTTTTACTTATGTTACTAAAATGTATCTATTAATGGCCCTAATATAACAAAATTTGTGTTTTTAAGAACAGTTTTATCTATGAAATAGTGAATTTAATGTCATTATTTTGTTTCATTATTTTATTGATTTCTGAATGTTTAACAGTCGTGAAATATTTATCATTAATACTTTTTTAAATAGACTAAAAATTTGGGTATATATTTTATAAATATTCAGAAAACCTGATGTAATTTTAACGTCACTATAATACTAATATCTAAAATAATCACCATAATATAAAGGATGTAAACTTTATTACTATAACGATATTGGCAACGCCGCGAATGTCAGCTGCGCTTTGTCATTCCAGAATTATCATGGTGACACAAGTGAGAACATCACACTACATCTCTGCAGACGCATTAAAAGTTAACGAATCTTCCGGAACCATGGTCTCGTGAATATCTAAGGAGCAGTGTAGATGAATAATATATTTGTTGACTATTTTTATATTTAATTCATACCTAACGAACGGTAAAAACGCTCCAATACTTGAAATGCAGATATGTAATTACTGCTTAACTATCAGCAGCTATAATATTTAATATAATAAATAAAGGGATCCAAGATTACAAAGCCTAAAAGTTTAAAAGGAAAGACCCATCTAAATGAGTCTCAATCCCTGTCGCGTTCTTCATGTATCCCCATTACATGCACTAGACATACATCCACCATAGACAAGACCACCCTTTCCTTTTAATTTTTTTAACCAATATGACGCCTAGCAGCCATTTTAAAATTTTCATCTATCAATTTTGCTTTAAAACATAGTATTCGTTCATCAATTGCATTACCTCAAATTAAAATATTTTGAATTGATCCGTTCATTCAAAAAATAAAGCGGGGGGAGGGGAGGACATCAAAAAAAGGACTGTATATAGGGAGTGATGACAATGTAGGAATGCCCAAAGAGAAGAATGCATTTCGTATACTTACTTAGGCTTTAAGCACTGGAAGCATATCTAGAAGAGCATAAGCCATGTGGCAATCCACATAAGCATAATACACCTTCAAGAGCTTGACACAAACTGTTTTAGGAAGGGTTAAGGTAAAAATTAGGGTAACAGAGTATACTTCCATTATTAAACAGTGAAGAACAGAAGTTCTGGATCTCTATGGAGTCTCTGTTAAAGGCTTAGGTTTAGCTGGCAGTACCTTGCATAGACATATATCCTATGAAAATTCTTTCGCCTGCATCCTAACTAGGGATGTGCGGTGTTCTTATCTCATAGGTATTTGTACAAGGGACTTAGTAGCTGTCAAACTGTCAATAGGCTTAAGAAAAAACCTGGTAGTCTCTTCTGCCCACTTAGTTATCGAAATTAATTTACCTACCCAGGTCATTACCGCAGTGGTCAAATATTGCAAAGACTTGGATCTCCCGCTTCTCATGATCTGATTCCAATTCGCATCATGGTCTTTGAGGATCTGGAAATGAGAACTCAAGGGACCCCTCACTGATTGACTTCTTGTGCTTAAACGGCCTAGAACTACTTAAACGGGGCAGTGTCTCCACTTTTTACGGCAATAGGGGCCAATCAGTCATCGATCTCACCATCTGTTAATCCAACACTCTAAACCTTTTTCATGCAGGGTGACCCTTAAGGTCTCCGTGTCAGACCATAGGCACATACTTATTAAGCTGGAGGAACATGCTCGGCAGGACTACAAAAATCCGAGAAACACTGATTGGGATAATTTTTAAGAGGAACTAGTGGTCTAGTGTATGTATATACATGCCGGCAAGACACACTTTTTCAGTAAATACTAAGATCGAGACTGTCTACCTTACACGTATGATAGTTGCAGCGTTCTAGTACAACTGTCCACTCAGACGGAGACCCGCAAATGCTAAAAATGCCTGGTGGAATAATAGCATGGAAGACACCGTGATAGAACAGAGTGCTGCAAGCTTGCCACTGCTATAACTCAAGCAGTTCGCAGCCCATGATTCGTAAAGAAAACGAGACTTCACCCTCTCGTAGGGGTGAAGTGGGTAATAAAATACCCACAATAAAGTGGATAATAAAATCATTCGTCTTTTTCAAGTCGGGCATCCATGTCTTTTACAAAATATGTTTAATGTACTAACTTAATATATCGTCAGACTATTTAGGACTTCTCTTGCTCAGGGCTACGGTCCAAAGTTATAACGTGAGAGTAAAAGTTGTCTTTATCCTAAAGCTAGAGACAAGCACCTATCTACAGATCCCAAATCGAATCGATCAATCAATTTATCAGTTTTCTACTGAAAACTGATTAATCGATATCTAAAAGAAAGCTTGGTCAAAAAACTTGGTTCAATGCATATTCTACAATATGCCTACCATAATACTGGTAAACCCACGAACCTAGCCCTACACTACCTCGTGAGAAAGGTAAATGGTGTTCTATGCAATGATAAGGCCTGCCTGAGTGCATTACTAGATATTAAAGGGCCGTTTGATAATACCTCTTACAAAGTAAGATCTGCCAAGAAGCACTCGAGTGCCTTGGCTCAGAACCCCGTTTAGTGAGTTGGATAAAGGCCAGAAAGCAAAAATCCGGGCGTAACTGGATAGACTCAGCATAATGCGTTCCATGCGAACGGACTAACTAAAGGGCTAGAAACTCTGTTGAGCCTTCCGCCATTGGACTCTGGCTCTGAGGCAATAAGGACTGCAAATAGGCTACATGTTCTTAGTAAACTACAGGCTGGTCAGACTAATCATTCAAAAGTCTATTCACAGGTATGTCCTTTCCTTCTGATAAGCCGTGACTGTATGGCATCTGAGACTATGGATTACAAGGGTTTTGTGACCTACATCGGAGGCAGAGAGGAGTGGCAGCACTCTAATGGGCCTACACTACTAAATATAAGAACCATCTGGTATACAGATAATACCAGAATGAACGATAGAGCAGGTGCAGGTCTCTGTGGTGGGGTCCCACATACCAGCAAAGCATACAGGCTAGAGAGGTCTTTTAGGCTGACGTTTTTACTGTTTTGAAATGCCGACAGAAAATTGCGACCACCATAACACAGTCGTATCATTCTGCTTAGAAAGGTAAACTCCAAGCTCTTACTGAAGTACCTAAAGGTCCTGGAGAAACTCGTAAAAGTGGGCTGTAGATCCATCAGGTTCATCAGGAGACCTATGTGCATAACAGCCTCCGGTTGTTACATAGGTCTCCACACAAACTACAAATCAAAAATTAAACAAGTAAAAAAGGAACACTACATATTTTGCTATGTAGTTCTTTTAATATTGACATACCAAATGGGAAAGAATTACCCAACATTATGGCTCATGATCGAAGTTCTTACAAATCACTGTAAACTCAACAGATACTTGTATCTCTTAAGTGTAGTTTCAATTCCATTGTTTTTAAGCTGTTGAATGACAGAGAAAATTGTCTAAGGAAACTACTAAAACTACGGAAAATCTTTGCATTAAAATTTCATACGGATATCTTATATACGCATCACAGAAATGGCTCAGTACTGGCTGCTGGTCAAGATCAAAATCCTGTGGATTAGATTCGCGAAATAAACGCGGCGACCGCTTTTGCGTAGAACATAGTTTTGTCAGGAGCAACACCTTCTTAGAAGTGCCAGCAAGAAGTGTACCGGGTGGCCAAATAAATGAGTTAAGCGGCTGTATCTCAGGACCTGTACATCTGGCAACAATGGAATTTTTTTATTATTATAAAAGTGGGCCATGAGAAAATTCTGGAAATTATTTTTAAGTTCCGTATTTCACTGCAAGAGGACGCAACTAAAAATTAAATAAAAGAAACGTCTTTTTCTCCAAAAACTTAAATATTAACCTATACTTTTGATATTATTTTTAGTAAGCCTAGATAATTTGCTATAATTTTGATTTATGAATTATTGATGTACGAACGATAGTAGGGTGGGGGAAGCTATTGAAAGTGGAATCATTAAAATCGGTGTAAATTCTAAACCACTTATTCGATTTGAGCAGCTCAAAATTTATTTGCAAGATAAATGTAGCTGCCTTAAAATTCTGATCTCATCGTTACCCTATAGTTCCTAATAAAACCACCAGAGGGCGCAATTTGTAATAATTCCAGTTTTTTTCATTTTGCCCCAAAAATTCAAATTGAATGGTATATATGGAGGGCCAAAATTTCTTCGCGATTACAAGGCAACCCGCACTTCTTTATATTTGTGTTCTGTGATTGGTAGGCAGATTCCGAAACACTGAGGTGCTTGCTGGTCTCCAGAAGCAACGGTAATAAGTCATGTTTACCATGAACAAACGCATGCTGGAATAAGTTCGAAAATATTAAGGAAATAAATCTTTAGGAATATATTTAAGTGTTATATGAGAGGGGAAAAGTACTGCATCTTACAGAAAACTATGCAAGGCCAAATCCTAGGAAGAAGGTGTCCAAAAAGAAGACGCAAGTCCTTACTAAAAACCTAAGAAAGTAGTATAGTATTAATAATTCTACTGTCCTGTTTCGTACTGCTGCTAATAAAATACAAATCATAATGATGATTTCCGACGTCCTAGAAGGACATGGTACGTGAAGAAGAACCAAATCAAATCAAATCATTTATTTCGAAAGGCAACAAATTTAACTTAATTTAGTCAATAAATCTACAGTTAAAGAACTCTGCCAATGAGTAAAAAGGACAGTCAGTACATGTACAGTAACATGGTCCTAAGAGCCCTCTTAAAAGTTGTAAAAGTCTTAGCTCTCTTTATTCTATATGGGAGATGCTTAAAAATTTTGAGAGATGTAATTTCCGGACCATCCTGTACTTGCGACAACCGGGTAAAAGGGATGTATAATTTATCTGCATTTCGAGTTTTATAAAAATTAAGATCTCCAGGTCTCATGTATTTTGAAAGATTTTTATGTACTTGACATGCCCACTCCAAAATATAGATGTTAAGTATGGTTAGATTTTTTCTTTTTTAAAAGTACCACGGCAAGTTTCTCTGAAGAAAAGTCTAAACATCGTACGTACAAAGGGCTTTTGATTTATTAGCACTCTCCTGATACTGAAGGAATTACCCCAAGCTAATAAGGCATAGGATAGAGTGGAATACACTAAGGCATAATAAAAGCTTTTAAGTGTATATGCATCCACATAGTCTCGAAGCTGCAAGATGGCATAATTGCTGCGGGATAATATATTGCACAAAGATTACAATTCCCAAGAACTTGGTGGAGTGTTGTTGGATGAGGCTACTTGATAACTGCTCTCTAAGGAGTAAGCTCCGGTCCTGAATAGCTCGAATCGGAGTGAAAACAATGAAATTAGTTTTCAAACTATTCAAACAAAGACCATTTTTCTGTCACCACCCCGTAATATCAGCTATACACTTGGTGGCTTTTGAGTAGATAGACTGATAGTCAGTACCCGAGACAACTGCTGATGTATCATCGGCAAAAAGTGTTATGTAGCTGTCATTAATAAAAAGTAAAAATAAAATGGGCCTAAGAACACTACCCTGTGGAACCCCAGTGATGACAGTTTCTCAATCAGATATGGTCACCTGACCACTAGCTCTCAATCTAACAGCCTGGGTTCTACCTGTCAAATATGATTCAAGCCATTTATAACCCGGATCTCTTATAATGAAAGATCTTATTTAATAGTAAAGCATGATTAATGGTATCAAATGCTTTATTAAGATCAAAAAAGGTACCAACAGATTTTAATTTCAATTCAAAATTATTCAATATATTTGTATAAAGAGATATAATAGCATCTGAGGTAAAGAGTCAGAAGATTGGTAAGTGGAGAGATAATATGTTCAGCACATGTTAACAATAAGTAACAAGGTACCTCATCTACACCGGATGACTTTTTCCTGGAGGAAGATTTTATAATCTCAAGTGTTTAACCTTTAGTGAGAGGGAATAGAAAAAGAAATTGGGATAAACTGTTGAAAGGCCCATTCATACCCATGGATGCCTAGCAATTATCTGTGATCTTTCGCACTGACTCTACAAAAAAATTTTTAAAGGTATTAGCAATATTGAGATTGCTAGTAACTTTCTTTCCATTATCAGTAACCAAATTAGGAACACACTTTGTTCCGCGATTTGAAAAGTTCGTGAATGAGTTAATAATTTCCCATGAGGCTCAAGTTATATTGTAAGAAGTAAGCAACTTTATTGAATTAGAGGCTTTTTTAGCTGGAGCTTTAGCGGATGTCAGTAACTCAAGGTCATGAACGGTTTTTAGTTGAATATGAAGTAGTCTCAACTGCTTGCCTTCATTAATTATCAATGGTGTTATCCACTGATGTGACTTTCTGTGATGTGGCTTCGATTTGTATTCATAAGGAAAGCTCATATCAAATAAAATGGAGAATGTGTCGAAGAAGTAAGAAAATTTACTTTCAAAATCCAGAGTCTCAATAACTGACAGCCAATGTTCTTTGGACAACAGGTTATTAAAATAGCGTATGTTTTCATCAGAAAAGGATCTAGAACTCATAAAAAATTTACTTAAATCGTGACTGATTGGGTTTTCAAGTCGAAACTCAGTATCTGAGCACAATGATTAGAAAATGCCACTTCAAAGGTTTCAGTTAAAAACAGTGCAGCGTTAGTGAATATATTATCAATCAAGGTACAGGATGATCCCTGAGTTCTAGAAGGATCAGAAGAAAAAAACTAGTTTAAGACCATTATGAGCTGAATGCGTCCACAATATGTACTACTTCTTTACATCTGGAAATAAAATCATAATTAAAATCACCATAAAAACACATTAAAATATTGGGTTTATATAAAAGCTTTAACAATTTCTCAAAGTATTCACTAAAAGTTTTAAAATCAGAGCTAGGAGGACGATATATACAAAAAACTAAAATCTTGACACCATTTACAGCCTGGAGAAGAGCAGCAGCACATTCAAAGTTACCAGACAGTGAAAAGTCTTTATTCTCTACATGTTTATAAGTACTGAAATCAGATCTGACAAATATTGCTACACCACCACCACCACACGAGTCTCTACAGTAGTATGATGCCACCTCATAGTGATTTAGTTTAAAACATGTGATCTCTATCTCCGACAACCAAGTTTCTGTGATGCAGACAATCTCAGGATAGGCATTTATAAATAAATAGAATAAAGCCAGTGCAATTTTTTTTAATGTTAAATGGTGGTTTATAGCTTTTATAGCCCAACTTGTCTGGAATAGAATAATATTATCATTTTTCACGGTAGATATCGGTCTATAATTTGAGCCTTTCTCAACATTTTCCCTTCTCTGAATTGTCATAATTTTAGAATTTTTTTACATCAATATCGGTTTTGGTGAAGAAGGCAGCAGTCGGGTTACCTGAAGGGCACTGCAGACATTTTAACCCTTACGAATGAAAGCATACAGACTTACAACTTTATTTTTTTTGCGCCCTATTATGTTTTATAATTTCACGTGGTTATATTATTTTTTCATTTTATATTTAATATAGTACATTATGTTATAACATAAAACTCTTCTAAATTTAAAAAATTCAGAGCTAGGTCAGTCAAAATTATACAAAAATGTTTGTTTTTTGTCATAATAAATCGAACTATTTAAAACGCTCGTTTGCAGTTCTCAGCAGATAAAATAAACAAAAAAAAAACAAGGTTATCGTTTCTCGGTATCGGCAATAAGCCAAATTAATTTTGCCGTTAAAAGTAAGGGGACCTGGAAGTGAGCCCCATGCAGGGCCGGACCGGTGGGAGGTCTCCGTATCGCGGCACCTCTGTAATGCTTCCAGACCAATAAACAACTGACCGCGGAGATATAAATTTCTTCTTAAAATGCTGGCGAATTATTCTGCGCTCCCTTTTTGCCGTACACTTCATAATATGACATTTGAGAAAAATTTTACTGGCAAGGCTATTAATTGACCATTAATGAAAGACTTCTTCTGAATAGTGTACATTTTTAATTATATTTAGTTTTGAGTTCTAATGTGAACCAGCTTAAACAAAACGTCTACAAATGGTAATTTTGTTAAAACATCCATAAATTTGTGTACATATTATATTTTTGATTATTTCTGTAATTTATTTAACGGTGTTGGTATTTAACGGTGTTAGTAGTGTTACAAAAACCTAATAGAAAAATTACCTTGCTGATGTGTTAATTGTTAATGTTATTGTACTAAAGTATCTGTTTTGTTACTTTATTAATTTATTAAGATGAAATAGTTATATGGAATAGTTAGAATCTCTAGGTGACAAAGGGTAAGCTCTTTTCTGCAAATTAAATACTCTCTTAATACAGGTCAAGTGGCACAGAAGAAAAGACCTCATACATTAATTTCGTGTGTCCAAAAGTTTTCACAATAAAGTTTGCGCCTTCTGTACAAAGAGCAGCAAAGAATTCAGTTCAGCAGAGTTAACATATATCATTGACATACCGGGTGACAATTTAAAAACAAAAAGCATTTAATATTGCCTCTACCAATAATAGTATGATAATTAGATGAAACACATCAATTTACAAATCAAGGGGGACAATTTTTGAGGCATTTGTTGTCGTGTTACTTTCAACTGATCCCCTGTGCATCTACCTCAAAAATTTTAAATGGCAACCCCTATTTCTTTTACCATTTTTGTGTTCCCTACAAAACCTGCAACTCCTTAAAAAGTTATAATAATGATATACTAGAAACCTCACCTTTACTACTTTATGAATAGTTCAAAATGGGTTCCATTCTTCTTCAAGCACAAGTACAGCCGGTATTTAAACTGATCTCGGACGTTTTGAAGAGTTTCAGGAGAAATACTTTTACACTCCTGTATAATTCTTAATTATTAAATTGAATCTGGTTGAGTTTTAAATAACGGATTTTAAGTGGTCCCATAAGAAAAAATCCAGCAGTGTCAGATCTGGTGAACTAGGTGGCCATTCTATGGGTCCCCTACTACCAATCCACTGCTCTGGATAATGATTATCCAACCACTCTTTGCTGCACTCTTAGAAGTGCATCAAATGTTGTTTTGACAAAAATTGTCCCCCTTGATATACAAATTGACGTGTTTCGCCTAATTTTTATACTATTATTGGTAGAGGCAATATTACATGCTATTTGTTTTTTAATTGCTCGATCTCGAGCGACGTAACTATTAATGGTACGAGCATTCCCCAGCATCTCTATTCTCTACGGTTCTTATTCCTGCTGCTATCGACATATTTGTAAGGTCCTTGATATGGTGTATGTATCTTAGACGAAATATACCTCTCGTTCTTTTGCCGTCCATTTTTTAACCCAGAGGTTTCAATGGAGAATTTCAGCGTTTTGAAAAGAATCATTTTCAAGGTAATTTTTCGGATATTGTGATCTTTTTAAATTTTATCTAGTCTGCCCAAAGTTTCTTTTGCCAATTCTCCTAATTTCTGGTTTCGAGCCTCTTTTGTTGGTTACTTTTGCGCAAAGATAAATGACAGTGTCATGGATGAGGTGACGTGACATTGGGATTGGTTAAACACATATATTTCTATTTGCTTGGCTACAAAAAGTAGATCTTTTGGTTTTAGCATATTTTCTTTTGGTTCTAAGCTAGGCTGCAATAATTTGCATAATATTTTAAATAATTTTTTGGTCATTCCAAATTTTTCGATACAATCCATTTCAATATAACTATTTAACATTAAGTCCCATGGCTCGTTATTTCTTACCTTCATCCATACACTTCTAGTTCTAGGATTTGGGAACAAAAGCAAATTAACAATTACTGCTGCTTTATGCAGCTATGCAATACAGCAATTGTATGATTGTATATTACTTCTGTTGAACGGTATAGAGTTTCTTCTGAAATTAGCAATCCTGTTGGTTCTAATTCTTTGTTTATAAAAATTAATTAGTAAAATTGCGGCCCTTTCATCCGTAATGATATAAATTAAATCAAATTTACTGAGATAATTTTACAGTACACTACAAATAACTCATTATCTTAGAACACTGAAAGGCTAGAATTAGTAAACAACAACTTAGTTTGAGTTTAACATGTGCACAGAGGAAAGGGGGGTGTTTTGTTTACAAATATATTCATCCATTCTCTGTTGCCAAGTTTACGCGCATTTTCAAAAGTAGAAATTTTCAGCTATACAGGGTGTTCCAAAAGTCAACGATAAGCTAAAAAAGGGCTAAAAAAAATCTATATTGAGTACTTTTAAAATTATAGGCATTTTTTTTACCTGTTGATCTTTTTAGTACTGTGGCTACAAATTTTTGAATTTCATAACAATTCTTATTTTAATGTAACCCTGAATAACCCGCGATAAATTACAAAACTAAATTGAAACAAAACTGTTCACATTTTTACAAAATTATCAGATTTTTGCGCAACTTGTGTTGAAAATTGTGTCTTTTGACCATTATTTCCCAAATTTAACTAACTGTTCTGGGGAAAAGAAAATTACTTCACCGTTTGGCAAGTGATTTCAAAAGTTGGCGTATCTAATCTAGCTTTTAAAATGGTAAGATACTTGCTAGAATATTTCTTCAATAGGTGTGTATTCTTATTTTTTTTTTAGTACATAATAAAATGTACGCCGCTGCTCTAAGCTAAGTTAATTTTATAGTCAAAAATAAATCACTCCCATCAAGTTCAGTTACATCAAGAATTCACCAAAAGTTATCACAAAAAATGCTGAAAGTGTCTACTGTTTTGCTCCAAACACAAATCAACCCTACGTGCGAAAGTTCTTCAAACTGCACGAAGCGTAAAAGGCGTAATACGTCTAAAAGACTCTTGTATGACATTTTGATTGACTTGATTTAACATGTCCCCCACAAAAAGAATTTTGGGTAACTGCTGGCAAGCTAAAACTAGACTTTGTCTAGCTAAGAAAAGGTACAGCCACAGATGTAAATAGCTCCGCACTGTGGTGCTATTTACATCTGTGGTACAGCACGTGTTGTTCGGCTCGGTTGCGCAGTAAATTTGTTTACGCCGCTGCCAAAGCAACGGTATCGATCGCCCCGATTTGCATATAAACAGTGCCGTTGCGTTAATTCTTATATTTGTGTTCTGTGCCTTTAAATCAAATTAAAATAAATTAAAAAATGGCGCGCTACTGTCGCTAATCGCGTGTTATTGGGGGACAAAACTTGGCGCAGCTTTGAAACAGATAGTGTACCTTTGGTTAGCTAGACAAACTCTAACACGTGATAAAAACCATCTATTTGAACTGCCAGAAAATTTAAATAATGCTTCCCTCATTCATTATTTATTTTTGAGCCACTCCAATATGCCTGATTCTACATCCTTAGAGCTACTAAATTTTTAAAAAATAGTAGATTTACCAATGAGATCTTTAGCATTCCTCTCTTAGACTCTGATACCTTAAGAAAAATTATTTTTAACTTAAAGACTAACGCAATCGGTACGGATGGTATATCAATGAAATATGTAAAGTTGTGTTTGCCTTTTTGCTTAAATTTGCTGTTAAATATTTTAAATTCATGTATTGTTAATGACAGATATCCCACAATTTGGAAAAGAGCCATAATTAAACCAATTTCAAAAGTGTCAAATCCCCTAGAACTAAAGGATCTCAGACCAATCAGTATTTTACCTGCTATGTCGAAAATTATTGAAAAACACATTTCCATTGAGTTTGGTCATTTTGCAGAAGTCAATAAATTCTTTCAGAATGCCAGTCAGAATTTCGCTTGGGGTACAGCTCAAGTACTTGTCTTACAAACATATTAAATGATGTTCGCTCCAGTGAGGAACAGAAATCTGGCACCTGCATGGCTCTACTCGACTTTAGTAAGGCCTTTGACACGTTAAATTACGACTCGTTACTAGCGAAATTGCACTATTTTGGCCTCTCAGCGAACACTGTACAATTTTTTAAAAATTATTTTAACAGTCGAGAGTGTCAAGTGGCCATTCCCGGAGGGGCGGGCATCACGAGGTACTCAGAGTTTCAGGTAATCTCTTGCGGGGTGCCACAAGGCTCAGTCATTTCACCTTTATTATTCTCAATTTATGTTGCGGATATGTATAAGGTAGTCAAACATGCTACTTTGCAACAATATGCTGACGATTCGCAAATCTATATACCAATAAATAAGAAAAATTTTAAAACGACACAAAACTCCCTCATATCCGATCTAAAAAGCATTGAAACCTTCGCAAGAGACCACAATCTTAAATTAAATTCCGCGAAAACGCAAGTTATAGTGCTAGGAAGTAAATACATCAGAAGAGATGTTGAACATAATTTAGATATTAGCATTTCAGGTAATAAAATTTCAGTTTTTAACCAAGCAAAAAATCTCGGTATTATTATAGATAATGCCCTTACTTTTGAGCCTTATATTAAAATAAAATTAAAAGCTGTCTATTTGCGTCTTAAAAATCTATATAAGCTAAAAAAAATATATTCCCTCTAGACAAAATGTGTTGTGTGACACTTTAGTTCTGTCTCTTTTTGATTATGGTGACACTGTATACAATAATTATTTGCTGTCACACGTAAAAAGAATGATACAAAAGGTACAAAATACCTGTCTAAGACTTTCTTTTAATATAAATTTTAGAGAACATATTACACCACATATAAATAGAGTAAATATTTTAAATATGGAAAACCGGAGAAAACTTCATATGTATAATTTTATTTACCGCATTATAAATAATAATAAGCCTCCCTATTTAAGAAATATTTTAAGGCCTGCCAGTCATATTCGCAACACTAGGTTTAATCACAAATTTTTAATCCCTCAGCATCATACGGCATCATTTCAAAGCTCATTCTCTTTTGTTGTTGCGCACTTGTGGAACCAACTGCCGGAACAGATCAAAACAGGTAGCAAGAAGGGTTTCTCAAAGCATGTCAGATTAAAGTTACTCTATGAACAAGGTTCTCAAGCTTAGGAAATCAAACATGTCATTAATAATACCACATACTTCAGCGTCATATCTTTTCCTGCGGCCAGGTTGCCCTTACTGTCGCCCCTCGCTTCTGCCTCCCTAATTGCTAATTTTTTGTTTTTTTTTTCATAACTTAACATTATATTTCTTGTAGTCGATTTAAATTCTTTCATAGACTAAATACTAATGATAGTGCTTGCATATGCCATGCATTGATTTTTTTTTTAGTTTAGTTTTTATATGGAATTATTTAGAAATATTTAGCTGTTTTGTTTGTTATCTATAGGATAGTTCACATATGCTTTCCTTAATATAAGGAGCATGTGAAGCGGTTTTTTTATAATCGATGAACTGTCCTTTTTGTTATGCTTTTTTTTTCATGAAATGTTTTTTTTTTCTTATTTTGACAAATAAACGATTTGTATTTGTTGTAGTTATTTATGATGAATCAATATGCTTAGATCCTCCCCTGCGTTGCCCCTGAGTTGCATAGTATTAATAACTTCTTCGGTCCGAAATCTAGAAGGTCATTGTAGCGCTTACTAAATTGTGCATTGAAATAAACTAAATAGAAACCGGCTATTAAAATGTAAGTTGACGGACGCTAGACATTATCTTGAAAATAAAAAGTCAAAAACTTAAAATTAATAAAACGAACATCTTAAACAGGGGCTTCTACTTTTGCTTCAGCGTTACGGATCGCATCGGTATTCGACCCAACAAATTATTATTCAAAGTAACACAAATAAAAACAAAAGCATATTAATTTTTATTGGCATTACGACCATTTATTCATTAATATTTATCGAAAGGCCAAGTCTTTCGGTCCTCGCGTAAATCATGGCAGCATGCGGTCTCGCCTCGCAGGAGAGCCACCAATAATTTGCGCCGATCGGATTCATAAAAAATAATCCACGGGTTCCAAACAAGCAGAGTTCTGTTCCTTTATGTGTTTCAGCCCTTGTCGGAAAGCCAATCTTGTTTGTTAGCTTTGCGTTCCAAATACGGTAGCTTTCTTTCCGCACGGTTAGCATGCATCGAACTGATGATGGCATTCGAATTTTAGTTGTAGTCGTTTAATCTTTACAAACCTTTACAAATTTTCGTATTTTTTTATATAATTATCATTAGTTTTGTTATAAGATTACTTTTCTTTTACAGAATGTCTCAGCAGGTACTTATACTATATTATTTTGCTCCTACGATGTTTAAACTTAGAGCTTTGACATGAAAATAAGGCCTAAGCAATTAATATACCTCTTTTATACAGCTTGTTATGATGCTAATGGTAATAATTTTGAAAATTTTTTTCAATTTTTAAATAAACATGTTTTTTTTCTATGGAAATGCAGAGTACCTAATTTTCATCAGTAAACTAAATTAAATATATTTTCAAAGTTAATTTTCTCGTAAATGGAAAATTTTTTAACTCTAAAATTTTATAATTTTTAAATAAAATCGCAATAACCCAGAGCGTAAAAGAAATAGGGATGTTTTAATCCTTACCCACCGTCTTATGTCACACCATTTTTATACCTTTTGTAAATGATTTTTAGAAAGGTCTTAAGTAGGTAACTTATAAGGCGCATAATTCTTTATATCTATCTATTTCATCACACTCTATTGCATTTGATTTCTTTGGCTAACTCTCACATGTTGGAAGTGGAGGATCCTTTGGAGGAGGAATTTATCAGAAGGAGTTAAAGTTATCAGGTTCTATTATTTTGTTCTCTTTATTTCCTTTGATAGCAACTCCTCCTAACTGACTTGGTTGTAATCAAAGGTCCAGTTATAAAGGTGCTTGTGTTATCGCACAATTATAAATTGTGTACAAGGATTGCAGACGGTAGCTCAGAATTATTGGAGGCTGGGCGTTCGTAGGTTAGGATTTAATATAAGTAACGGTTATTAAATAACAAATGAAAAGAGAACCAAATAGGCGCTACTTAGTTTTGCTAAAACTAAGAAAACTTCTTACCTGATTATTTTAATTTCAGTAAAGATAAATTGAACTATGCTATGGCAATTAGAGGCAACAGTTCGCAATAACTACGCATTTTATTCACACAAATCCCTTATTTAACTTTATACAATAATTAAAATTTAATAAAAATTAATAAATACTATTTATAAAATAAGATTAAAGTACACTAAAAGTTCATGAACCTTGTTTAATGAGTGTAGTGTTGAAATTAAATGGTTCTCTGCATATTTTTCCTATTGAGGGAATAAATTTCGCATACGTGAAAGTGTTCATTTTGAAAGCAAAAACAAAACCACGAGTTTGTTAATTATAAATGCTTTTATAGTTTTTTACGAAAATGCTTAAATCTAATTTTCTATTAGGTTTTTATTTACCTCTTTAGAATATCTATTAGGCATCTTCAAAATACTGCAATATAAAATTAGATATTTCGCTTTACTCTTTATGTAACATATATAAAATCAATAAAAACTTATATTTTCCTTTTAAATCTTTTTGAACACTTGCTAAACATTTCAACTTGTTGCAATAATGTGAATAATTCTGTGCCAAAATGAGAATTATTACAGAAACGTTAAAAGCATTAAAAACAATAACCGTGAGAGATTTTTTAAAATTCATATGACCGGTTAAGTATCTATGTCAACTTTAATAAGCGGCCTGGGCGAAATTACAGGGCGGGCGTATTATCTATTCATAGACAAAGGCGCATACCAGAAACGCGCTTATCCTGGAAAGCGGTCGGTCTTTTTCATGTCTCTCTGGTTTTGACGTCAAACTTTGGGAGGCCAATTATTGTCTTTTTGGTTCGTTTATTATGTGATTTGTTCGCACAAGAACGTATTTTCAATTTGTTATGTTTATGGTTAAGTCTATTGTTATTCACACAGTGAACGGCAAAAATATGGAACAAATTTCAATAAAAAATAAATGAGGACGTGTTCGAAGAAACGATTTCACGCGTCGATTAATATTTCTGGTGCGCATTTTTTTCAATAAAAAATTTAAATACAGGGTGTCTCATGTAGCCATGGTCAATACCAACTTTCTTATTTTAAATGGAACATTCTGTATGTGATTACACTTTTAGATTCTACACAAAATTATAAATATTTTCATCTCTTATATTCCATACTTTTATTCAACTGTTTCTAAAATACGCCATTTTGAAAATTGGCGTTTTTATGAATTTAAAAGCCTCTAAAATTTCAAAAACGGATTTCACTTTTCTTTACTTACTTTTTTTTTGAAAACACACAAAATATGATACGATAATGTCAAAAAATATAAAATAAATGCATTTAAAATTGTTTAAGTATCTAATAAAAAAACAAGCATTACTTAAACTATAAAAGGTATATTGTCATGAGTGGTCAAGTAAGTGGTCAAATATAACTTGTGTCGGTGCGTATTTAAAGTATATTTGGTCTTTTTAAATAAAACTCAACAAATTGAAATTTTAATTTTCATTGGATACTGAGATAAACAAAGGACTCGAGAACAAGTTTATAATTTGTGTAATGAAAAATATTCAAAAAGGCCCATTACACGAAGTACAGTAGGTAAAATTTCAAGAAAATTTAAAGAAACAGGGACAAAAATTAATGAAAATACAAGATTGAATATTATTTCATTAGAAATGGAAGATAATCCCCATATTTCGTCTTCTAAAGTAACCTCAAATAATGTTGTTAGCCAACGAACAACTTTGCGTGTATTGAAGAAAGAAAAGTATCATCCATACAAACTTAGATTACTGCATGAAGATGATGATCTAGATCGCAGACTAGAATTTTTTAAGAATTTGATGGAAATGTGTAATTTTCCATCCATTTTTCCATCGACAGATACTATTTAATAATTTTAATAAGAATAAAAACGTTTATTAGTCACTCAAAAAACAAAAAAAAAGTACAAACAGAGGTACACAGACAGTGAACAACACTATGTTACTTCAATGTAAATAAGAAAAATAAGAATATTATTCGTTACCATTAACAATATAATTTTGTACATATATAGTAATAAATTATAACCAAAGGGTGTTTTTTTTAGAGGCGCAGAACTTTAAATTGAAATTAAACACAAAATATTTTATTGATATGATCGAATTTGCTTTTATATTAAAGAATTTTTTTTGGTATTAATATTTAAAAATGATTTCGGGGATGTGACCCCCACGGCTGGCGCGTACGTGGCGTAATCTAGAGGTCCAATTTTCACACACTCTTTCCAGTACTGCAGGATGTATTTCGGCAATTACGCGTCGTATCTTGGCTTTCAAGTGCTCAAGTGTTTCGGGTTTATCAGCGTAGACATGTGACTTAGCATAGCCCCAAAGAAAATAATCTAATGGCGTCAAGACGCACGAACGAGCTGGCCAGTTTACAGGTCCATTCCTTGAAATTATTCGTTGCTCGAATGTCTCTTGCAGTAAATTAATTGTTTGGCGCGCGTATGGCACGTGGTACCGTCCTGCTGAAACCACATTTCTGCAACGCCTGCAACGGCTTCCAATTGAGGCACAAAAAAGTTGGTTATCATGTTTCTGTATCGCTCACCGTTTACTG
Source organism: Anthonomus grandis grandis (assembly GCF_022605725.1). Classification (NCBI taxonomy): domain Eukaryota; kingdom Metazoa; phylum Arthropoda; class Insecta; order Coleoptera; family Curculionidae; genus Anthonomus; species Anthonomus grandis. The sequence continues at coordinate 29,874,205 of NC_065555.1, forward strand.
TAACATTCTGACAATCAGCATTTCTGAAGACATAAGGACCAATGATTCCACCGGCCTATAAAGCGCAACAAACGGTTAGTTTTTTTGGATGTAACGGTTTTTCGCCAATAGCTCGTGGATTCTCATCCCCACAAATTCGGCAATTCTGCTTGTTTACATAGCCATTTAACCAAAAGTGTGCTTCATCATGAACAAAATTTTCATATGAAATCGTGTGTTACAGGATTAATTACGCTTTAGATGGGATCTGGAGAATCCTAACTTTTATTCATTTGGTTAAAATATTTAAAAATTACTTTGTTCTAAAATTTTCTTTCAAAACTTTATGAGTACGAGACTGCTGACTGTGACACCCACCATAATTACAATTGCCTTCGACTCTTAATGGAATCTGCCAATATTTTTCATTGAACCACTATCAATATTATCACCATTTTAATTCTTTGTTACTGTTTACTAAAGTGGACGCCAGTGGCGCCGCGTGTCGAATTATTACGATTTGGCCCGTATTTGTACTTTCTACCAGACACTCTATGGTTTGCTTATTAGTGATCTACGTTTTGGTCGGGCCTATAGCGGCTAAACCCATAAAGTAACGAGCGAAGTTCCTCAATCTCCGGTCTTGCGCCCAGACGTCTTTTGGTCTACTACTTAAGCAGTTCCGCGACGCATCTATGGGGTCTTTCCAGCTCCTGCGTCTGTCAAAGGTGAAGCGTGCTGACCGCTGTGATGGAGAGAGATTAATGGTGTAGTGAAATAAATCTAGTATCATCTCTCTCCGCCAGCACATTTTTATCTAAATTAATACTAAAAACTAAAATTCATTAGTGTTTCTTCATTTTCAAGCAAATATTTTTTGAAGCAGGATGGTTTTTAGTGGTTTGATGCCCCTCGAAACTTCGGCTCCTTGAAAATGAGTTTGTAAATCGCCAGCCATGGCCCAGCAGTAGTGAGGATTTCGCCCTGAAGCCTAAAAGCAGATAATTTCGCCGCCCTTAGTCCCGTCAACCCACATCATGCCTTAAGCCCTATGTGGTGAAAAATAGCCCATCGCGGGCTCTCGCCCCCGAAAGAAGAACGCCATGGGACTTGACCCGTAAGCTTACTAGTCTTTTTCTTTTCCTCTTTAATTGATCTTAACCATATTCTTTTGATTTCTTTGTATGATTTAACATGAATTTATTATCTTATCACCTTCTCATTTTAATCTTTAAAACTTAAGTAACTATATTTATCTTATAATTATGTAAATTAAAACACTTCAACGTTACGCCTTATTATCTAATGCTTCCGAAGTGATCACTGACGAAAGGTACCTGTATTTGGGTTTTAAACTTTAAAACCTATATATATATATATTATATAAAAGATATATAGGTGACAATTTCAAGAGTAGCCATGGCTTATAATTTTTAAACCGTAAAAGATATAAAAAAATGCTTAAAACCGTTTCTATAGTAACAAGGGGGAACCAAAATGATGAATTTTTTAGGGATATACTATCATCCCCCTAACCCCCAGAGCCACCCCCTTAAAAATTTTAAATTGGAAGGGTAGTCGAGTGATACCTTGTTTGAAAGGTCTATTAATTCCCTATATTATGCGACCCTACTTATAATAATCAATGCATTTATTTTAGAGTTATGCCAATTTTAATATTTTATTAAAGGTTATTTAAGTGTTTTTTAATTTCTTATAAAATTAACATATTTTGAAAATGTCATAAAATATTTAACATTTGAACATTAGTACAAATGGTTAAGAACTAAGAAAACACTCTGCAATATTGCGTTTATTCTATTTTTAAAACAATAAAAATCTGCATTGAACTTTAATTATTTTATTAAATGCTCAAAGTGGCTTCCATTATTTTGCAAGCAAAAGTACAATCTGTTTTCAAACTCTTGACGAACATTTCTAAAAACTTCAGTTGTTAATAATCGGCACTCTTGTGTAATTCTTTGTTTTAGCTCCTCAATGGTGGCAGGCTGCGTTTTGAAAACGACCGATTTTAGGTGACCCCAAAGAAAAAAATCGAGAGGGGTGAGATCTGGCGATCTTGGCGGCCACTCAATAGGTCCTCTTCTACCAATCCATTGGTCTGGATAATGATTATCTAGCCACTCTCTAACAGGCAATACATAATGGGGTGGGGCCCCATCTTGTTGAAAATGCAATAAATTTTCATCAAGAACAAGATCTCCATTTTCATCCCTTTGGTTTTCCAATTCCGTTATTACTAAAGGCTCAACAGTTGTTTCTAACATTTCAGCATAAATTTCTCCATTTAGATTATCATCAATAAACAATGGCCCAATTATATTATTTCCTAGAATTCCGGCCTACACATTTATTTTTTGGGGATATTGGGTGTGCCCTTCCCTAAAAATATGGGGATTCTCATCACTCCAGTAACGGCAGTTTTGCTTATTAACGTTACCGTTTAAATAAAAAGTGCACTCGTCACTGAAACAAATGTTTTTTATAAAACGTGGCTCATTTATTATTTTTTGGGTCATTAATTCACAAAATTCGATCCACCTGTCTGGATCGTCATCACCAAGTTCTTGAACAATCTGTAGCTTGTAAGGATGGAATTTATTAATTTTTAATATCTTTCGTACTGATTCACGAGACACTCCTGTGGCAGCTGCTGCTTGACGAGTCGACATACCAGGATCCATAGCAAAATGCCCAAGAACCTCAATCTGAGTTGCTTCATCCAGTATTCTTGGCTGATTTTTCTTTATATCACCTACAAACCCAGTTTCTTCAAATTTTCTTACCAACTTCTGGATGTAATAATGCCCAACCTGCTTATCTGGGTGCCTCTCATTAAATATTGTGGCACTTCTACGAAAACAGCGATTTTGAGAACCATAAATAAATATCATTTCAACTCTTTCGGCGATCGTATAAACCATTGTAAAAATAAAACTAGAGCAGTGAGAGAACTTTAAATCACAAAAAGAACCACGATATTACTAACCAAACCAAAAATTGAACACTTTAAGGCAAAATTTAAATAAACAAAAAACAACAAATATTTCGAGAATGGCAGGCATCGAAAATTTTCCTTTTTTTTACATCGCCAAATACCATTCCGACAATTCAATAATTTCAGTATAAGTGTACTATTTATTGGAGTTTTGTTTTGGCTTTTAACAATTCATTTTAGTATCAGAATAAACATTTTTATTCTGATAGTAAAATGAATTGACTAACATTTAAAAGGACATACATATCTCGGAAATAGTTGCATTGATTTTAATGAGTAAGACGGCAAAATATAGGGAATTAATAGACCTTTCAAACAAGGTATCACTCGACTACCCTTCCAATTTAAAATTTTTAAGGGGGTGGCTCTGGGGGTTAGGAAGATGATAGTATATCCCTAAAAAATTCATCATTTTGGTTCCCCCTTGTTACTATAGAAACGGTTTTAAGCATTTTTTTATATCTTTTACGGTTTAAAAATTATAAGCCATGGCTACTCTTGAAATTGTCACCCTGTATATATATATATATATATATATATATATATATATATATATATATATCTTTTATTTATTTTTGCTTACATTTTTAATACCATCATGTATATTTACTTGTATTTACTTACCATGTAGATTTTGTTTGTCTTACAACTTTAAATTACTCATTGTCTCCGACCAAGTAAGATGTTAACCTTAATAAACACCCTATTTAAATTAAATAAAGGTGTTTTACTACTGAGTGAGTGAGTGTGACTGAGGCAACTGACCATACAGAGAACCCACGAAGCCGGCTTGGTAGGTTTTTTTTTTTCATCATTTAAATTTAACAAGGTTTCTGGAACCTATCAGATCTAGGGAGTTGTTCTTGTTGTTTAGAACTTTTAAATCCCTGTCGAACAAACTCAACTCCCTAGAAATAGTTCCTGTAAACCGGTTAGTCTTGCCGGACTATTATTTATAGCATAACAAGATGGCGCCCAACGTGGTGTGATCAATAGCAATCTTTCCTTCCGCCCATTCAGCTAATGTACGGCGCGGCGCAAAAGATGATCCTGGGGTTTCAACTCCTGGACAAGTTGAATTTTATATGCTCGCAATCCGAGATCTTTGTGCAACATTTTCCATAAAGTGGACATAAGTTCACTTGTTGAGAACGACGACGAATTGACACATTTGGATTATTATCAACACTATGCTGCACAGGCAGCTATCGCTTGTTGCGTGCGCACTGTACGGCGTCTTACGAGATGCGTATTGTCGACTAGAGTAAAAGTATTGCGAAAACGATCAACAGTTTCTCGAATTAATCTCTCTGAAGGACGATTATGAGCACCATAAAACTCACGTAATGCCCGATATGTTTCTCGAATAGAACCATGTCTTTCAAAAATAAATTTGAACAATTTGGAAACGTTGCTCCGGCGTGAGTCTGTTCATGATGAATTGCCAAACCATACTCATCTAAAAATAACCCAGAACTGTCAGGTCGGCTGTCATAAAAAACAGTGTTGCCAAATGAAAGTTCTCCGCCTCTAAAAAAAACACCCTTTACATACATAGTAATAATGGAAATGAGTGACCAATATGCCATTATATTCAGACTTTTAGAGGAGACTCTCAAGAATTCCCCTAGATTTTGTTGAGGCCTTATAATTAAAAATCGTATGCAAAAAAATAAACGGGAACATATACCTAAAAAAGGAATGGGATAGGAAAACAGGAGGGGATGGTATATCAATTTTATAATATTTATAATATCAATTTTAAATTCCATCTTTTTATATAATATTAAAAAAAACTTTTTATTTTATTATTAAATATTAATTTACACATTAAGATTCGTAGTTATTTTTAATTATTTTAGAAAGAGAAAATGTATGCGTTAAACAAATGCCGCTTTAATATTGCTCTGAATGCGTTCTTGGACAACACAAAGTCTAATATTTTAAATTTATTTACAGATGTACTATTACATACGAACATTACTTTTTAAAAATTTCTTTGTTATGAGGGGGAACAGTCAATAAATTTGTTATTCTTATATTTAAATTGTGTACATCTGTTCTATAGGTCACCTTTCTAACTAGATATGGTGGAGTTTCCCATTTTAGCATCTTATAAAAAGAACAAACAGAATGCAGCAAATGTTGATTTTCCTTATTTAGCCATGCTGCGTCCTTCAACTTATGAGATATATGCTTTCTCCATATTAAGCCTAAAGCAAGAGTTTTGGAGTTTCTGTATTCTATATAAGTCATAATAATGAAGACTGGGCCCATATGGTATCACAGAAGTTTATTGGTGACAATACAAGTGAATCTCAAAGCATTTTTTTTATTATTGACACTTATAAAGTATAGATCTTAAAGCCGAATATTCTGTCTTTAATTTAAGCGTAATATACTCTTTAAATGTTAATTTATAGAAACGGGTAGTCAGACTGATATTGTCTTTGTTTTCGTACAACACGACGTTTCGGTCGGTAAGTATCTCCGACCGTTATCGAGTGTAAACTAAAGCAAATATGATATTCTGCAGGCTTATGTGACGTGAATTCTGATGATGCGTGAAGAGAGCGTCTGCTAGAAGAGGTCTCCATATGTTGGGAACATCCACACTGGGTTGGTTTTGCGTTATGTAGGCAGCTTCCAAAAATTGCCTTTTTCGCCAGTGTGATTCCTTCCTTAGGATTTTTGTTTCAGACCAATGAATGTTATGGCCGTTTGTCCAAGCATGTTCAGCAATGCCTGATCTGGCTACTTCTCCAGTGGTCGTTCATTTGCGATGTTCCTTGGTCCTAATTGCCAAAGGTCTTTTGGTTTCGCCAACATATAAGTCGCCACACTCACAAGGGATCTGGAAGATGCAGTTTTTGGTGTCTGCTGTAGATTCTTGCTTTATTTTGGAAACAGAACTTCTTATTGTATTTCCAGATCTAAAGGCGGTTTATAGATTAAACTTCTTAGCAACTCGTCGGATTTACTCTCACGAGATGTGTTGAAAAAGCAAGAATTAAGATGACCAAAGAAGAAGAACACTTTTTTATTTTCTACGCGAAGCACGGAATGCGAATATTGTACCTAAGGGTTTAAGATTGAAGATGACTGCACCATGGCCAGAAGGTCAGAACGAATTTCGAGCGTGCTAATAGGGAACTAGTGCGATCTCAACTGAGCTATCATCGCTGGAAGAAATCACAGTTAGAAGTCGACTGTATGGAGCGTTTCCATGAAATCAAGGAAATAACTTTGAATAAAGATTACAAGACAATTTTGGTAAATTGACCATATATGTCAGAAGCTCAGAAACAAATTGAGGATCAACCACCAGACAAAGTTGAAAAAGCTAAAAACAACATCTCCACCCCACAAGAGACAGAAGACCACAAATCAGGAAAAACCATCATAAATATATCGAACAGAACTCTTACTGCCCCGGAAGAAAAAGTATTGAGCCGAGGATTAAACTTTGCAGTATCCACCAAACCCCAGCTTCTTGATGTAATTTCTTCAATTGAGTCTGTTCAGCTACCCCGCGCGGTCGCTGACGAACTAAGATATGAGGTTAGAAGCACTCTGGACCAGCTGAACAGGCAGAAAATTAATACAAATATTGGCAGAGAGGAAGAGAGAGCGCTGAAAGATCTGAGGAAGGACAAAACCTTTAAAATTCTACCAGCGGATAAGGGTACTGCGACAGTTATAATGGACGTGAATACCTACGAGACCAAAATCGTTAGCCTGCAGAATAGGAAATTTGCTTTAGTTTACACTTGGTAAGTATCTCCGACTGAAACGTCGTGTTGTACAAAAACAAAGACAATGTCAGTCCGACTACCCGTTTCTACATTACCATTGTCTACCACCTTCAAAAACATGATCCACAACCAGACCAATATTGTTGGCACTGTTTTTAAAAAATAGTTTCATCGTTATTAAGTTAAATTTTTTAAATTACCGAAAAGGACAGCTCTATGGCTATCACTACAGAAAAGAATAGTTGATTTAACAGAGTTAATTTTTAAATGTAGCTTTTGAATTTTCGCCAAGTTGCTAAGATCAGTATTAATTTTTTGATTGGTTTGAGCAACATCAGTGTGTTTAAAACGAAAAATAAATTTGAGTGTCATCAATTTGAGTGTCATAGTAATGGTGTTTACAATATAATATTATTTTTGTAATCTGTGATGTATAAAGTGTATAGAGCAATAGGCGAAGAATACTACCTTGGGGAACGCCAATGGTAACATCCAGGGCTTTCGGAATTTTGTCATTTAACGTTTCCCTCTGTTTCCGATCAGACATATTACAGAAACGGCCGCATCGCATTATGTAGTAAGGCTAAAATAATTTTGCGATTTATCAAATCAAAAGCCTTAGAAAAATCAAAAAGAACCAACACGGTGGCCAGGTTATTATCCGGAGCATTCAAAATATCGACAATTATTTGAGTTAGTGCAGTAGTACAGCTATAACCTTTACGAAAACCAGACTAATATTCTGGTATCAAATTGTTACATTTTAATAATTCAGAATTTGTTATTCCATAACTTATGAAAGAAAAGGAAAAATACTTACAGAGACTCTCACGAGATGTGTGTGAGGTTATTGAGGTAATAAGTTCGTGAATATTCGAATGCGGTATTTTCCTGACAGTGGACTGGTAGGAGGGGTTCTACAGAATGGCCTGCAAGATCCTCAGATCTCATACCCCTGGTTTTTTTTCTTTGGGGATATTAAAAATCAAAAGTTTTTACAAAAAGAAGCAGCGCAATTTAGATGATATAAATTTTAAAATTAAATATTAGTCAAATTATTGAAAATACTCTTAGCAATGTTTTGGATGAGTTTTTAAATAGACTAGCATTTTGCCAAGAAGTGATTGGTAGGCATTTTGAACACTTAATAAAATATTTAATTCGTTGAGTTTCATTCAATTAAAAAGTAAGCATAGAAAAATTTAATTAGTGCTTTTTCTATTATTAGTAGAATATTTATTACAGTGCTTTCATTTTAAAACCATCCACCCTTAATAACTTTCTTAAAAAAAAAAAAAAAAAAACGCGTCAAATTAGATATACAGGGGGACGTTTAATTATGCATTTACTGAAGTTCTGTCAATCACCTCCTCACCTCCAACTAACCTCATTTTAATATGTCAAATGGGAACCCCCATCGTGTGATATATCATAGTAAGCAGCGTAATTCAGAAATTCTCTATTCAACGGTACCAAAAAAAATGAAATCGGTAAATGTGTAAGCAAATAGTTAGCGAAAATATCTAGAAATAATGAATATTTTATTTACGCCAAACTTTGGTATTTTAAATGAATACTTTTAGTGTGGTACCTACATCATTTTAAAATTCTTACATTTTTCATAATAGATCATCAAAAAAAATACAAGCAATTTAGAAGTTAAAATGTGTTCAAGTAAATTTTTATTTTTTTAAGTAAAGAATGTGTACCGTTATTTGCGAGAAAAAAGAGTGTCTTCAAATTTTTTGCAAAAATCTTTGCAGTCTTATAACTTTGTATGTGTATTTATTTCACTTATATTTTTTGCGAAACCTACCTAATAGGTACAAAAAAACACTGCAATACCTCACATTTTTAAGGCGTTTAAAAAAGAGGCGATTTATTATTGTTAAAACTGTCAGTTTGACGCGTGCAATTTTTCAATTTTAGTTAAAACAGTGAGTTAATAAAATGGTGTATACGCTAGCCGAAAGAATAGAAATAATTTTCCTTTATGGAGCTCAAGACCGGTGTGCTCGCAGAACCGCGAGAGCATTTAATGAAAGGTATCAAGATAAAAACGTGAGCCATAAATACGTATTAGAATTGATACGAAAATTTGAAGAGACGGGATCGATTTGCAATAAGAAAAAATATGAAAATAGAGTTGTCGATGAAGCATGCCAAGTTGAAGTACTAGGACAATTTGCTATGGATCCAACTTTGTTTATACCAAAGGCCGCAAAATAATAAATATTTCCACTGGTTCCGTACATAAAGTTTTAAAAAAAAAATAAGTTCTTTCCTTATAAAATTTATATTCTTCATGAATTTAGAGAAGATGATTTTGATAGGAGAATTCAATTTTGTGAAGTGATGTGCCAGCGAATTAACGACGATCCCCATTTAGTGAAGAAAATTTGCTTCTGTGACGAATCGACTTTTTTTTAATGGCCTAGTGAATAGACATAACTGTAGATACTGGGATAATGAAAATCCGCATGTTTTTCGGGAAGGCCATACCCAATATCCCCAAAAAATTAGTATTTGGGCAGGAATTTATGGGAATGAAATAATCGGGCAATTTTTTTGGAAGAAAATTTGACTGAAATTTATTTAAACCTTTTAGAAAATGCAATATACCCTTCCATCATCCAATCTATGGAAAATCAAGTAGATCAACATGGTGCTATATTATTGAATGAAAATAATATACATTTTCAGCAGGATGGAGCTACCGCGCACTACACTTTGGTAGTTCCAGAGTGGCTTGATGAAAATTTTCGAGAAAAATGGATTGGCAGACGTGGTGCAATCGAATGGCCTGCGCGGTCTCCGGACCCCACTAGACTTTTTTCTTTGGGGCTACTTAAAAAGCAAAGTTTATAAAACCCCACCTGAGAGTATTGAGAATTTAAAAAATAGAATATTTCAAGAATGCAGAGAAATTAGCGGGCAGACCCTTGCCAATGTTCGTAAGGAGTTTGAAAATAGGCTTTTTTATTGTCTTGCTAATAACGGCGCGCATTTTGAACATTTAATAAAATAAATTTGTTAAACTATTTAAATTTGTTTTTCTACCCTACCGATTTACACTTTAATTGCTTCTTGGTCAATTAATTTTATTTTTTTTTACAACCATTGATAGCATAATGAATGCCCTTTATAATAATGTATCACACCATGGGGTAGCCATTTGACATACCAAAGTTTGGCGTAAATAAATAAAGTACTGTATATTATATATACTAATAAATATTTAATACGAAAACAGTGGCATTAGATTGGATATTATGGATTAAAAGCAGTGATTTTTCAAAAGAATTTCATTAAATATTCGAGGTAAATATGTAAATTGCGTGTCAATTTTTTTAAATGTCAAAATGATCTCCCTTTTGTAAACAGAATTGTATATGATATATGTATATTCTACAGTTTAGTAAATATACATTGATCATATATGGTTGATAAATGTACTAAAACCAAAAATTCAAAAATCGTCGAATAAATATATATTTAATGATAATAATTTATGATGCTTTTCTTGAGTTACGTCTCCTCTTACGTTCCTGTAGTAACAGCGAAATCCAACTTTTAGGCACAAGAATTTATTTTCATACCTCTTTACCATCCTGATCAACTATTTTCAACCGCAAGAGTCCTTCTTCCAAAATTAGGCAGTTTCATTGTGCCCAATATGACTTGACATTGGAAGAGTACTTGGAAATTTCTTTTCAAGTTGTCGTCTTCCCTTTCTTTACCTAGGTTTGGACTATCTGGATCTTTCTCTTGGTCTTTTATAAAATCCCCACTTTGCCGAGTGTCATTAATGATGATTCTTAACAGCGGAGCATTATTCTTATCTGCCCTCTGACAATGTTTGCAGTCCTCTGGACAGGGTCTTTTTAATAGAGCAGCTGCATTTCCATGGATTTTCTATGCTCGGTGTTTAGTGTCAGAGTCAAACTCCTATAGCCTCACTATCCGTTTTGTCACTTGACCCTCTAGATTTTTAAAGTAAAGGAGGTATTTTACAGCTGCATGGTGAGAACGCGGACAGCGTATTGCCAAAACAACCAGTGACATTTCCTTCCTATCCATCCTGGATTTGGAATAGCATGATTCTTATAGCCACATTGCTACCGTCAGTATTCAGAATAAGTTTTTCTTCAGATAGATAGGGGATAGCTCAGAATAGGTTCGCTAAAACGAGCCTCTTTAAGGTGATCGAAAGCTTCCTGACAGTCTCGGGACCAATGAAGTTTCCGTTTCCTTTCTATCAATGGTTTTGTGATGTTGGCAAATCGCTCTACATAACTTCGGTAGTAAGTACATAATCCCAGAAGCTGCGTAGATCATGCTTATCTTCGGGAACTAGCCAATCTTTTACAGTCTGGACCATTCCTTTCTCAACCGCAACTCCTGGACTGGAAACGATGTGTGATCCAGATACTGCACATCTCTTTGAAAAAGATGACATTTCTTTGATCTGAACTTTAATCCAGAACCTCGTAGCCATAGAAACACGTCTTCTAGATTTTTCATGTGTTCCTTAAACAATTTTTCTATCGTAATATAGTCTCAACCAATCCTTCTTTCTCTTGTCCAGAGGTAGTCTTCAAGCTGCGTGCTGAATGGGACGAGCATTTTCCGTAGTGATTTTGTACTAGACTATGTGGATCCCGCCTGTCTTCCTAGTATCAAAAACATCTCGATATCTATGGGCCAAATGCCTCAGTCTCATTCTTTGCTGTGGCTCTAGACAGGTGCCTGACGACAATACCAGCAAATCTAATACTTTCGGACTTACCCGTTGATTTCCATGATCCCAGGTCCGAATTCCGTGCCCTTCTTTAATAATACAGGATAATGATTGACATTTATTACTGTATTTTATAGGAAAGAGTCTGTTTAAATGATTCCTCTCGATTAACAGGCTCGTCATGCATTGCAGGTCAGTCACATATTACATAAGTGTTCTCTTGATTTAGTGGTTTAGTGTCCCTGTATACACGTTCTTAAAGACACGGGCAAAGACTGATAAAATTTCTGAGCCTTCATAGCTGCATAAATCCGTGACGTACCCTTCCTACTATGAACAAATAACCAAAAGATTGGCGGATCCGAATGTATATTTTCATCTGCTTGCATAACATGATCTCGATAATGATTTTTGCTGTTAGACGAAATATCCATTTCAACGAAGTTGCAAAGCCCAAACTGCCTTAAGCTTTTTTGGCAATTGTAGCTAAAATCGAATACTTAAACTGATTCTTTACAAATTACCATTACATATACCATATACAATTTCATTTATTGGATTAACCGTTCATGAATTATCACCATTTAAATTTAACATCCCGTCAGTAGGTTTTTGTAGGGTTGAACCGAGAGTTTTTTTGTTGATGACTCTTGCTCTACTGTGACATCAATTTATAATAATCTTGTAAATATTAATATTAAGGTTCATACTTGGCAAGCTACAATATATCGAACGTAAATATTGAAGGTTTTAGCTATTATCGATAAAGAAAAATATCTACAGTTACACCAAAGCTATTTCAGATATTATGAAATGAGATATGACTTATAATACTAAATATTTACTATCAATTTATCATAATTTTAGGGCGAAATTGGCTTAGTAATTTTATCTGCAATATTTCTTTCATTAAAAAAAGGTCAATGAATGTTTGAAGATTTTGATCTAAATCAAAATTGGGTTATAAGATGACTTTCAAAAATTTACGTTTCACATGGCTCAATATAATACTTCAAAATGTGTCAACTATGCTTCAAAGAAATTGATTCAAATGGCAGTAATTTACTAAAATATAAACATTCAATGTCTAATGAATATAAAATTAGTTATATGAGTACTTGTTTTTTTAAATGACTTTGTAAACGCACTTTGTCAGTTGTTGGCACTATAATATCGTATCTGTACATTTTAAAGTGATATACGAGCAGAGGTGTTCGCAGATCATTTTTATTTTCTTCTGTATAATGTTACTGAGATACTCGGGTATTATTGGTACTTATGGAGTGTTATTCTTTATAAGGTACTGTACTGTAACGAATATGGTCTCGTAGGTGGTTAAATCGCTCGAATTACAGTTGTAAACGCTCACATAATGTGGGATTTAATCGTCAGATAAATCTACCAAGTGTTTACAATATGAACTAAAGATCAACAATTAAGAAAAAAATTAATTGTAGCCACAAAAAAATATTAAGGCAAAGTGTCTTCTTTAACAGCAATGTTTATATATAGGCGATTAAATAGACTAATTACCAGAAGCAGTTTAGAACAACCTTAATAACGCATTTTCTTATTTAATATATATCATTATCTAAATATAATTTTCATTACATAAAAAATATACTCTTACGAACAATATTTAATTTTTAAATTAATTTAATATATACCGCAAGTTCTACAGAATGTATCTGTACTATCTATGCGAAGTTACATCCCCAGTGTCTTTTTATCAGAGAAAGAGCTTGTTTGGGTTTTAGAAAGTATAAGTATGATCTAGAGTTAGATAAACCGTAAAGTCGAGTTCAGAGATCTATTAGAATCTTTGATGTGTCGCAGATGCGGCACTAAATAGTCCGTGCATCTATGTCGTATTTATTGTCGCATAATATACATGTCTAAATGGCAAAACTTTATATAATTTATCTATGAAATTATTTGAAATACACGTAAAACCGCATGTTTTACACTATTTTTTATTTTTCTTTCGAAAATGTCCATTTTTAAAAAGAAAATAATATCAAAAAATTGACCGTGGACTAAAATTCAAACATTATATAAGACATTTTAAACAATTCCAACACTTCCTACCTCTTTTTCGGCAGTCTATTAACAAAGCTAAAACACATGAGTTCTGGCGATTCATAATTTAGGCTACGGTTACAGTGCAAGCGATTCGAATGAATTCAAATATAATATATATCGTTCCAATGAATTCACGCGAAAAATGAGTGGTTTCCTGGTATTTCTAAAATTCGCGCGATTTAAATCAATTTCATAAATTTTAATTATTAAAGCATAGGTAATGAACGACATTAATTTAAAGTTTTATGTCGAAGAAGAATTTTATCTAGCTGAGAATTAAGTATTAAAATTAATTACATTCAACCAAAGAAATAGGCGGTTCTGGGTCAACGAAATATACGCAAATCAATATTTAAGCGAATACTACCAGATTTTCGAAGAGTCCAAATTGCAACCGATAAAGTTCTTTGAATATTAACAAATGAGTAATGTATTCTTATATATTGAACGCAATAGAGGAAGAAATAAGAAAATAGTGCAACTTCAGGAAATGTCCATCTAAAAAACTTACAGTAATATTAAGGTAAATAATACTCGAAGTGCAGCAAATCTCATTTTAATTTTAAACCATGAGATTGGTAACAAACGTAGCCATATCATAATCTCGGTGTTCCTCTTGTGAAGTTTCATTTTCGATGCCAAGTTTAATGCGTATTGATGAGTTGGAGTGCTAAAATACGGAACTGAAATACGGAAGGTGAAGGACAGAGTGATGGCGAAGATAACTCATACCAACTCGAGTTAGCTGAAGCACGTGATACTGCTGACTGAGGAGTAGTATTGTAGAATACGCAACCTGAGCCGCGGAAGAACTACTTGCATAAATAAAATTTTCTGGTGGTTAAGTTGTGGACTTGATTTTGTTAAGAAGGACTTGGTGTAGGTGTAACTGTATATTGAGCTTCCTTTCTTGTTTCACGTCTTTGAAATGAGGTACTAAGCTCATTAAGAAATGATAGTCATAATATTTATGTATTTCGGTTTTAACTTTGTTTAAAAAAGTTTAGTTTTTCTTGTTCTGTTGCTATCATTCTTTTCTGGAAATTATTCCCACTTTTTGTAGATTTCTTTGGCAGAGTTGACTGCTTCTTGCTTGAGAATTCCTGCATTTTGCTTGATGATTCTTGTTGTTGTTGTTTGGTAGCACTAGTAGATGGATAAATCTCTTCCACATCGTTTGGATGGTCATCAACGGTAATTTGCGTTTTGGGAGATTCTGTTTCACCATCTAATTCTTCACTTGATTCCTTACTTATTGGTAATATTAGGTTATCTTTAGGTCGCGAAATATTTCTTCATGTTATTATGTAGTCAAATTTTACGAATCAAATGTATAAATTTTTTTTTAATGTTAAAAACATTTATTTATTTATTGGAATGATTAAATATAGCTTAGAAAATTACTTTATGACTCTTTCCACATAAAATTTTGCGATTTAAACATGCATGCCATCTGACAACTGGACCTATTCATCACTCTGAACTTAAATGTGAAGGTATATGGTATATAGAGGTAAAAAGTTATTTAATAATCTTCCACTAGAAATAAGAAAACTTAAGACTGAAAAAACCTGCATATAAAAACAAAGAAATTTCTCGCTTATCCGTATAGCCGCTCTTAAAGCTTACTATAAGGGATTTTTTTAATGATTAGCATTCAGGTATTTTTTATGTTTTACAATTTAATCTAATTTGGTTGTAACTTATTATAATGTTTTGTCGCTTATATTATGATTTGGTTTTATCTGCAACTTCTATGTTTAAATTGACAATAAAGTTTTTTTGAATTGAGTAGAGTTAATTTAAATTAGATATAATATTTAATTTTGTATACAGCGAACAGCAAAAATACGGAACAAATTCAATAAAAAATAAACAAGAAGAAATACTCGCACACGTATATGCGATTTTACTCAAAATTTTAAATATTTTGATGTAGGACATGTTATACCTTTATTTAACTGTTTCTAAGATATGCGGTTTTGAAAATTGGCGTTTTTATGAATTTAAAAGCCTCTAAAACTTATTCTAATATGTATATAATAAATATACTACTAATAATAGAAAAAAAAAATTAATTTTTCTATGCTTACTTTTTAATTGAATGAAACTCAACGAACTAAATATTTTATTGAGTGTTCAAAATGCCTACCAATCACTTCTTGGCAAAATGCTAGTCTATTTAAAAACTCATCCAAAACATTGCTAAGAGTATTTTCAATAATTTTACTAATATCTAATTTTAAATTTTAGATCATCTAAATTGCCCTGCTTCTTTTTGTAAAAACTTTTGATTTTAAATATCCCAAAGAAAAAAACCAGGGGTATGAGATCTGGGGATCTTGCAGGCCATTCCGTAGAACCCCTCCTACCAATCCACTGTGTAGCGTTTTATTTTTCTATTTCTTATGTTCACTAACGCTCCATTGATATTTCATTAATTTCAATAATTATATTAATAATTTCAGTCAACTTCTTTTATCGATATTTCTTTAAATTCACACTGTCAATGACACATTAATACTGTAACGCATCACTCTCCTGGTTTTATTATTCATGCTTTTTGTTGACCGTCACTCTTCTGGTTGGTCTTAATTAATGTTTTCTCTGATTGGATTGACATTGACAGCTCAGGCGAGAGGTGGGGTCGTAACTTATTTAGTCGGTACTGCATCCATTTTTCGAGGACTTGTTCCCGTGTTGCAGGTAGAAGCACACGTAAAAGGCCAGTTTTTATTATTTCCGAAGTTTGTGAAGCAGGAAGTGGCCAATATGGTTTGTAATTTATAGTCCTTAATCTTGTTCCTTTAGGGAACTGTTTATTTCATAATTCTGATGCAGGATGCCCAAGATTTTAATGGATAGATAATAAAACTTAGCAAGGTGAGTGTGTCACATTTTTAACGCCATTCATTTATTTTTATCGACAGTGAATACAATGGCAATCGTTGTTTTAGGGTTTTACTTTTCCGTTTTCCTCTTTATTCTTCTTCAATTGTTGATGGCTGCAGGCTTTTGATTTCCCCGAGAAATTGCTGAAAGCGGTGGAGTTGGAGCCAGAACTAGAGCTAGTATTAGATATTCCCAGTCCGGATAGCTTGGCTACAAATGGCATACATTCATAGCCTCGGTTTTGAAGGCTAGCCGTTCATTTCTTGGAGGAATATACAGGCCACTTTATTCCATTTATTTAAATTTATTATTACTAACCATAGATTTTTCTCATTTATTTAAATTTTTACTAATATATCTTTAATTTAATAATAATAATAATAATAATAATCGTCTTTTATTCAAAAAAAAACAATAAATTGACAAATATTACAAATGGAAAAAAAGGCGAAGTCTAGCCTAAGGCTACTCAAACTTAACCCTAATAAATAATAAATAAATTTCGGTAATCATACATAATAATAATAAGAAAAATAATATAAAGATGAAATATTATAAAGAAACAATTGTTCACACCAAAAAAATACTTATACCCAACACGGAGGAGATATAAAACTCACAACCTGCACCAAAACAAGACTGTACATAAACAAATACCTCTGTATGCAATCGTAAACATCATGTTACCTCTGGAGCACACCATACTAGTGAGTTAAAAAATAGGAGCTCAACTGTTCTCTAAACAAATACAACCTAAATCCTGACTTAAACTTAGTAAAATTATAAAGTAGTAAATCATTGTTTGGCAAGGAATTACATGTTTTAATCCCATTATAAGTAAAAGACTTCTTGTATGTTCTTGTATTATGTCGAGGAATAATATATTTAAATTTATTTCTGGTATTTATATCATGGACGCTCAAATTGGTTTTAAATTTATTTTTTAGAGATTTAGATATGAATTTTGAATTAGTAATTAAACCATGCATAAAAAGACCCAAATGTTGAGTTCTACGATTTGACATATTTAACCAGTTCAACTCATTAATTTTATGTGATACGTGATCTGACTTTCTTAAATTAAAAATTAGACGAATACATGTATTTTGCACCTTTTGAATACGATATTGTTTCGCTTGACGAAGACAAGGGCCATAAATAAAATCAGCATAGTTAAAGTGGGAAAGTACAAGAGTTTTACATAACATTGCCATTAACTTGATACCTAAAAGGTTTCTATTGGAATATAGTTGCTTAAGCGATATAAATGACCTTTGTAGAAGTAACTTAATATGTTTGGAGAAATTAAGCTGACAATCAAGTATAACACCTAGATTACGAGCAGAATTACAAAATGGTAATATTTGGTCATCTATTTTGATTTTAATATAATTTTTTAAATATTCGCTTTGATTTCTTTTGCCAAACAGCATAAGTTTTGATTTTGATGGATTTAGTTGAAGGCCATGTTTTTTAGAGAGATCTTTTAGGTTGTTTAGTTCATGATTGATAGTTTCGTTACAAGTAACAAAGTCTTTTGAAGAGAAGTGATAGTACAACTGGGTATCGTCAGCAAAAGCTTGTATCTTTCCGACATGAAGAGAGCTTATAAGTTCAGAAGTGTAAATAATAAAGAAAAGGGGGCCAAGGATAGCGCCCTGAGGTACTCTTGATAGTATGGCACTAGACTCCGAGTACACACCATTAGCAAACACTTTTTGTGACCTGTTAAAGAAGTATGATGCGATGAGTGACAGTGAGTCGACGTCGAAACCGTAATATCTTAACTTTGCCAACAAGAGTCGATGATTTAAAGTGTCAAATGCCTTGGAGTAATCTAATAGTATAAGAATACTTTCAAGTCCATGATTTTAATTTAATTTCAATTTATTGCTAAAATATTTAATCAATATCATAATTTAATATGTCAAATTCTTATTTATAATTTTAATTATTTTATGTTCAGTATTTTTCAGTACCTTTTTTGGTGGTTAAGTAGATATAACTCGGTTAAGGCTGATATGCCTTAGGTAAAAAGGTTCATGAACTTTCCCCTGCGTAATACAAATATTTACTAAAAACTTTAATAGTTGCAATTTATTTTTCAAGTGCTGAAATCTACCTAGTAGCTTAATCATAATTTAAATGTTACTTTTGACAAAACTTATTTTATTTAATCATATCAACATTATTCATATTTTAATTCATAATAAATTATTAACATTTAACAGATTAGAAAATGAGGTGTATACATATCTTTGATGTAAATATAATTTGGTTGTATTGTTAAGATATTTTTTTTTGCCTCTTAAAATCTACTTTATCCAGGGTCATTTAATTGTTAATTGAAACCTATATACCAAGTGTTTTTCTTAGTTTTCTTTCATTTATAAAAAGAAAAACTAAGTGGCGCCCTCTTATTTAATAGTTATAATTAAGATTATATTTTTTAATAGCCAGTCATAAGTGAACCTTCGAACAATCCCAAGCCTCCAATAATTCTGAGCTACCGTCTGCAAACTCTTGGCAAAATAGTAACACTGTAAAGTTAACGCCACACTGTCAGAAAAATACCGCATTCGAATATTCACGAACTTATTACCTCAATAACCTCACTGAATTTAATTATTTTCGCTCTGTAAGTATTCTTCCTTTTCTTTCATTAGTTATGGAACAACAAATTTTGAATTATTTATAATTTAACAATTTAATACCAGAATATTAGTCTGGTTTTCGTAAAGGTTATGTCTGTACTACTGCACTAACTCAAGTAATTGTCGATATTTTGAATGCTCTGGATAATAACCTGGCTACCGTGTTGGTTCTTTTTGATTTTTCTAAGGCTTTTGATTTAATAAATCACAAAATTCTTTTAGCTTTACTACACGATTTAGACCTTTGCGATGCGGTCGTTTCTTTAATATGTTCTTATCTGTCTGATCGGAAATAAAAGGAAACATTAAATGACAGAATTCCGATGTAATCATTGGTATTCTTCGCCTATTGCTCTATACACTTTGTACATCATAGATTACAAAAATAATAAAATATTGTAAACACCATAACTATGACACTCAAATTGATGACACTCAAATTTATTTTTTGTTTAAACACACTGATTTTGCTCAAACCAATCAAAAAATTAATACTGATCTTAGCAACTTCTTGGCGAAAATTCAAAAGCTACGATTAAAAAGTAACTTTGTTAAATCAACTATTCTTTTCTGTAGCGATAGCCATAGAGCTGCCCTTTTCAGTAATTTAAAAGTTCAACTTAACAAATTATTTTTAAAAACAGTGTTAAAAATTTTGGTCTGGTAATGGATCATAATTTAACATTTAAAGCGCATATTACGCTCAAATTAAAGACTGGATATTCGGCTTTAAGGTCTATTTTTTCCCAGAAACACTTTTTAAGTGTGAAAAATAAAAAAATGCTTGCTTTGAGATTCACTTGTATTGTCATCAATAAACTTCTGTGATACCATATATGGGCCATGTATTCATTACTATGACTTATTCATTATATATATAATAATATCAAATTTAAATGAACAAACTGTGTTATTAGATTAAATATTAACGATGAAACCAGCTGTTGTTCATACATATTATTATGGAAAACAATGATTTTTGAATAAAATTTCTAAAGGGTAGAGTTAATGAAAGATGCCTTTTTTTGCAGAAAATAATTGCTTGAGAAAAAAAATGTTTTTTAAGAAAATTATAGGTAATAAAAAAATCTACAGTTTTTGTTTTTATACTTTTCTGACATAACCTTACGGTTTTCGAGAAAAGTGTGAAAAATCCTATTTTATTTTTTTAAAGAAAGGTGTACCCTTATAAAAAATGCAGAAGTTGTTCTATTTTTAATATTGTGCCATTTTTTATCGCAAATAAGTAAAAATTCATTTTTTTTCAATTCTAGACCACTTTTCATTATCTAAATTCAAGAATACAGTTTATAAATTAAGACCAATGGTATATTTATTAACCGTGATTATAAGATCTATTATATTTATCATGGTCAAGGTACATTTATTAAACTCTATTATATACAATTCTATTTGTACAAGGAAGAAAATTTCGGCATTAAAAAATCTTTACGCTCGCTCATTACACCTTAAATATGTGATAAAATGACTCCGATATCATGTATATGCCACTGTGTAGGATACGATATACTTTCATACACGTAAATATCTTATAGCGTAATAATGGAATATCATAAACAAAGAAATCTAGAAAAAAATAGGAAATTCATTTACAATTATGAAACAATAATTATACCAAATAAGATATACAAATAAAAAAAACTTATTAATACAAATTTGCTCAAAACTAAACAAGCATTTAAAAATTAATTAATATATATATTGGTAGTTATTTGTATTCATTCCATTAAAGGCATTTTATAAACATCTATAATATATCATACTTAAACGTTTAACTTTGATGAAATAATAATTGTATATTATTTACTTGTAATAAATCTTCTTATTAAACATGAATAAAACATAAATATAATTTAGTCGATGTTGACTGTTACAGCTCAAAAAGTTTTCTATATTGTCCTTTAACGAACAAGTATTATATAAACGTAGATGTTTTGTATCAGGAACTATAAAATCAACTATGAAAAAACTAAAAGCTTTGTCATAGCTTTTAGTAGCTTAGATACGTACAAATAATACTCATTTAAAAAAATTATTATAGATAACGTTTCGGTATAATTATAGAAATTAATGAACAATATTTGTCGTTGTTACTGTCTTTTTATATGCTAATATTCCGTGTTTCAAAAGTTTTTTATAACAATGTAACATACCCTTATATTAAAAACATAAATTATGAGAAATTAAAGTCATTACAGCAATAACCATAATAAATGGCTCCTAGCCTAGCTGGATTGTTAACAAAAAATTACACGATCAAAAATGCATATTTTTCAAAAAGGTTGCGGGTCAACGAATAAATTAATTTACAATGTTTTAATCGCGGTGGTTAACTTTTCATGCCCTTACATTTTTTCCTAACTAGGGCAACTCACACGTACGCTCACATTCTAACAAACTTAAAGGTATTAGATGAACAACGAGATGTGGTTAGCATGTTTATGGTTGACCGATTTTCCAGGGCGACTGACAAGGGATACGAATAAAATTACGGTTTTTATTTTGCCTAAGTCGATATTGCGTTAAATATGCATTAAAAATGCAAAAACCGACGGCGATAAGATTAATTTTATGTAAAATCTAGACTAAAGGTCTTTTGTTTATGTGGTTTTTTGCACATAGGATAATCTACTATAATTTTGTAACAAGTCCACTTAAAATACCTATATATAATACCCTCTATAGAGTTGTTATATTAGAATAAAGTGCTGATCCTTATGAGTGGTAATTTCCTTTGGTGTTTTTGAAAAATCTAATATACTAAATATTTTGGTTATTGCAAAAAGTTAAAATTAAAAAAAAAAATACCAATTAAAATAAAAGAATTTTATATGTGATCAATTTATCAGTAAATAATTTATATTTTTCCTGTAGATGAATTTTTATCTTTTATCTTAGAAAATGGATTCCACCACAATAGTAATGGTTCTGTAGGTATGAGTAGGTATTTAGAATATTACTAGTTTATATAGCACAATTTTTGTAAGCTAGCGTTATATTGACAGCAGATCATTTATTCTAAAAAACAGCCAACTCTTAAACATTGCCTTAATTCATTTTCGGGGTAGACGTCAATATTGTCTGCAACGATTTAGAAAATGTTGTTACCATCTTAATGCGAATCTGGTCCAGTTAAGACATAAAGATCCCATGCCGCTAAAAGGCCAGATCAAGTCGAAAAATTGGAGCGACTTTTAAACCGAAATAAATATAGTGTAAATAAATGTTATTAGTAGTCTTAAGTCAGTAAATATGTTTAGAGTGTACGTATCTAAGAAATTAGTTGATATTTTTATGCGAGTTTTTTATTAAACATCTTGACGAATAACAAACGCTAGAATATACAGATTGGCGAATGAATCACTTCACATATAAAGTTCCTGATAGGCGAGATGTTGCAATGCCGCCGCAGCGACATTAAGCTGGTGTTCGAGGTTCGAGCTCGATTATTTTAAAATTTCATATCAGGAAGCGTCGGTGAGGGCTATATCCCTTGCGGCAAAATTTAAAAAAATATTACGCGGCACTGGTATAATATTTTTCTAATGCAGAAATTACACGTGTAAAACCCACATAGATTGGTAATTCAATTTTTTTATGCTGTGCATTACGTATTGAAAACTAAAGCGTTATCCTTATTAAAGCAAAATATAAACTCTAATAAAAATAGAATATAAGCATTATAAAAAATTTAAAAATAAAACTCTAAATCAAAAAGACCTCCTTCTTTAGCTAAACAAAAGGTCAGCCTATCGTAAGGGCTGTTTCTTACTTCCAAAAGAGTTTGAAGTAAAATGGAATTGGCAGGTTTAACAATTTTGTTTCTCAACTCCTCTAAATTCGTTGGCTATTATGATGTTTATAGGTAGTCTTCTTAAGATAACTCCATAAATAGAAGTCTTTTGTTAACAAATCAGGACATCTTGGAGGACATTCAATATTGCCAGTCCCAGTAATAAGGCGGTTAGGAAAAGTATTTGTTAAAAATTCTTTCACTCCAACCGCATTATGAGCAGGACAGCCATCCTGTTAAAAATAGACTGATCCCAGGTCTATATCAGGGTGGAATTAAACGGCAGGAAGAACTTGGCTTTGTAGCAACTCAAGGTCTTTTTTAGCGATCAAAGTACGATCAGTGAAAAATTATCCAATAATATGGTCGCCCAAAATACCAGCCCAAACATTCAACTTTAAAGGGTACTAAGTACGGAACCGAAAATTTCTGTGCTCGTTTTCCTGAGACCAGAAACGAACAATGGAAGGATTATGTTTAACATGCAATGGAAAAGAGGACTCATCTGAAAACAAAATGTTTTCCAAGATATTTTCATTTTCATTTACCTCTTCCATCATGGATGTGACAATTTCTACTTTCTTGGAGGCAAAAAAATGTCTCAAAATTTGACACGGCATTTAAAATAGTTTTAACACAAGAAATTGGTCTATTTTTAAAATTTACAGAGACCAAATCTCTGGATTGCAATACCGAATTGCCTCCATGAAACTATTTAATTGATTGAACTTTTCCGGAATCATATGAACAGCCATAATGATAAATATTTAGAAACAATAAAACAATGCAATATGCAAACTCGCACAGAAAAATGAGGTCTACTGATGTATCGTGCCGAAAATAGCAAATCAGACGATCGGAATCTACCGCGCCGCTTATCAACCAGAAAGTAAGCGAGAAGCGGTATTGCCATTTATAACGCCTATGTATAGTATTCTATTCGCAAATCTGTATATTGTTGAGTTCCTCAGGCACTATAGGACTTTAGGCTCCTAAAATACCCAAAAAAGCTTTATTTGGTGTCTTTGTTGGTGTTTTATTTCGCTGCTGATGGATTCCTTCCAACTTAAAAACTCAGTAAAAGTTTCTACTGTAATTGTTTGATATCAGCAACGGACTTATTGCAAAAGATCAGATAAGACTTATAGATAAATATGTTTTTATGGTCGTATTGTGTGCTAAGGGTGTGATTGAAAATTCTGATTATTACCCTGAACTGGGCCTCAACCAATGCTTCTTCTTCCAATAACTGTAAATAAATTCATCAGATCCAGTAATTATTAGGATTTTTTATAAGTTGAAACGACGACATCTTTGTATCGTTTTTGCCTTTGTATATTTCGATCGCTGTCTTAATCAGTTATGCCATTGCTACTATCCCATTATTATTACTTGTATTTTCTTTTTCTCCTCAGACCATTTCCAGACTCCTATTCTTCTATAATCGGTAAGCCTTTTTACACTGCTAATCAGATATATGGATACCGAATGCATTGTGGAAGAAACTAGACTACCATGCCGCAAAATTGAGAACCCCTAACCTCAATACACAGTAGGGCGTTAGCAAAAATGATTAAAAAGAGGATGACTCTTCGTTCGAGGTCACAGGACATAATTTGAATAGCCATATAGCTTAGAAATGTCTGTCTAAATTCAGAAAGATCTTCGATATAATTGCGTTCATCCCAAAGAGGATGAACTACGGATCTGGAATAGTCATCACCGGTGACCTGGAAAACACCATACAGCTAGTCTACGATCAAGCCATAGAGTCCAGTATAGTCCATTTTCTCCGCCTGAACAGTGAGTAGCCCAAGAAGCTAAAGGCTTTTATCACAGAGAACCGCACATTTCGCTGGGTTTACGGACGTACCACTCTGGACGAGGACAGGATTACCCTGAACCTGCACAGCACCAAGCTCCAATGTTCCAAGGATCGTAATGTCTGGCAAAGCACTTCGCCGAAGCCAGATTCGGATTCCCCTTTCCACTTAAGCCGTGGATTAGTGTACTCTGACCTGGAAAAGTCCTGGTAAACTATCAATCTGATGAAGATGACACTCATGAGGAAGAAGTGACGGACGCCCTCGATGAACTGGACGAGCGGGTCTTACTCCAGTCAGCCCACAGGACATCGCCGGGATCACCAAGCGACTGAAGAAGAGGAAGGCGCCTGGCGCAGACCATCACAAGCTAGATGTTTAGGATATTTCCAGCCAAAGGACACGCTTACATTATAGTAGCGTTATCTTACCGATCGTAAACACGATCCTTCGACTGGAACACTGACCTGGCAGATAAAACACTTTTGATATCATTACGATCCTAAGCAGTCAGTTAGGAGGACATACCTTCGAAATGTTGGTTTCAACCAACAGCAATCCACGGGCGCTCTATTTCTAAATATGTCTCGGGTAGTCACTAGGATGTGGCAAAAGGCCCTGATTTACAAAATGATCCAACGAGGGTATTTCACAAATTTATTGTCTGTCAATAAATGCGCAACTTCATTTCCAGAACTTTCTGAATCATAGCTGGAGATGACCGATCTGCAGTTTACGAATTGAAGTCATGAGTTCCCTATGGCTCAACTTTAAGGTCCTTTCTTTTCTTTATCTTTACCCATGACACCACTGGCGATCTATGTTGACGACACCGAACTCATCTGCACTGCCATCGCTCCATCGCTAATTGGTCTTTATGAACACCCGCTCATAAAGACCAATAATAATAATAATAATAATAATAATAATAATAATAATAATAATAATAATAATAATAATAATAATAATAATAATTTTTATTTATGCTGGTAAAAATTATGGATTATACAGTTTCTCTATATGTAAACAGTTGTTTAAACAAAAAAGAATTGTTCGAACTCTTAAGTTATTAATAAGAATATAATAATTTACATTTCTTAACTTTAATTTTTTAACTAATAGATCTGCGAATAGAAGTGTAGTTATTTTTCTTGCAAGAAGATTTTTTTATTTTAATGAGAAACAATAATTAAATTAAAGTAGTTTTAATCATTATAAACTTTTAACAGTTGTTCAAAATGACCTCCGTCGACATGAATACACATATTAGCATGGCGTAAAAAGTTAAAAAGTACTCTTTGCATCATCGTACTTCAGTTCAATATGTTGGCTGTATTTGGTATCCTTGCCCATAACTCTTCTTATGTATTAATTGCTCTAGAGTACACCATCGTTTTCAGTTAAGTTCAGTGAGCGTGGTGGCCAGTTTACAAAAGCGTAATTTTCTCTCCTAATCCATTTATTTTAATATTGTTGATGCAAATAATTCCGAATATTTAAAGTGAAATGCTGTTGAGCATCATCATGCATGAACCATATATCTTGCCGATATTGTAATGGCAATTCTTCTAATAAAACTGGCAGCATATTTTGTAAATGTTCTAAATAATTCACACCAGTTAGCCCTGTGGGTAAAATTACAGGACTGATTATAAAATTGCCAATGATTCCGACCCACACATTGACCCTACACTCATGTTGAAAATCAGTTACTTTAGTGAAATTAGGATTCTCACAGCGTAAACATGTTTATTATGAAAATTAGTTACACCACTTTTCGTAAAGCATGCTTCACCTGTAAACAAAATTTGTTTAGCAAAATTAAACTTTTGATGTCTGTTTTAATTGACAAATTGACAGAAGTCCAAACGTTGTTCAAAATCCGTAGGCAAAAGGTCTTGTACCTTATGGATATGGTATAAATAAAGCTGCTGTTCTTTGAACGTTCTTTGAACCACATGCTCCTACCTAACCTAAGCGTCTGGTGCTCAATAGAATGGCTCTACTACATGGATTCTTTCGAAAAATTGTTTTTCCATCTAAGAAGTCCTTATCATACGGCGCCGTCCATATTTGACAGTTACAGCAATAACACCACCGGTCTCAATAGCAGCAAATGTTTGATGATTTGGTATATGCCAATATGGAAATCTTTACCCATATACCCTAACACTTTTCCGGCCATTTCCTTCACAATACCCAAAGCCTACTAGCATATCCGTCATTTCTGCAAAACTGTATCTTTCGGCAGTTTTATCAAGCTAGAAATTTAATTTTTACTATCAAGCTTAAAATTCCCTATTTATTTTCACACTAGCAAATTCTCACTGAAACACTTATCGTAACAAATCAAACAATTCTTTTTTTTCCGAATATATGGGTAATAACGAAAATTTTTTACCATAAAAATACGTGTTTATTATTACTTTTTTACACATACATACAAGACTTAAAAAAAATCATTTGACACTAATTATTGACTAAACTTCATTACTAAATCTAATAATTAAAAAAAAAATCCAGTGCGGCATTAAAGACTAAAACACGAAATATCTTGTTAATGGTTAATTTTAGCGGGATCTAGCAAGAGTACCTTTTTTACTGAAAAACTGAAATTTTTTTTTTTTGGTAACAAAATTGAAAACCACACTTGCAAAAAAGTTATGACTATTTTACACCATAAACAGTACAGTATTGAGCGCCCTCTTTCCGCCACAGTAAAAAGATGCCCATTTTCGGGTTTCTCATACCAAAAAACCTCTAGGTACTAATTTTCAAAGTAAGTGGTTTGTTACAGAATTAATGTTAAAAAAATTAAATAAAGTCGATTTTTTTTTAATTTAACACATTATAACTAAGAAACGAAGCAACTTTGGACTAAGGTAAGTTGCTTTAAATTGACTTATTTTGATCTCAAGAATATATCCTGGGATTTTGTACAGACCTTTTAGAGACAACCTGTATAATACGAAAAAGATACTTGAGCTTGGAAGATGATGGTAGACTCTTCCAATGAGTAGACCCTGCTGGTATATAGATTTGCGTATTTTTATAGCTTCATTTTTTAGTTTGAAGATGGTTATAATCGATAAGAAAGTTATTTCATTTGACGCACTACTTGAATTCTTCTTTTAATAAAATATTTAAATCTGACTGTTATATAAAAATTCAACCGATACGTTAAATAAGGTCAAGGTATTATAACATATATGGTCATCGGATACAAGAGACCCTATAAAGCAGGACGATGTTGTGTTATGAAGTAAACCTTGACTGGCAACTTTATTCTTGTATTAAATACCCCGTTTTCGAAGCATATGCAATGAGATATCTTCAATAATTTCTGTTAATGTTGGCAATAACTTGTTAGGCTGAAAGGAGTTACGATCCTGTCGTGGCGCTGTGTGTGCGGCGGTGATACTTTGACAACACCACTGAGGGCGACTTCGATGTTTTCAGATATACAGGGTGAATATTTGTGACACAAAATGAGGAAGCAGACGATTTTTGGTTATTTAGATGAGTTTGTTGATTGGAAAACTAGTTTGAATAATATGAGGTACATACAGTGCATCCCAAAAGTTATGTCTAAATTCATTTAAAATTCTGGGGTGTGTTCGAAAAAAAACGCTCGGACCCGTCGATTTTTATTTCAAGTTGCGCATTTTTGTACGTGAAGTTTGTATATACAGGGTTGCTCAAAAATAAATTACGACCATCAACTTCATTTTTTTAAATAAAAGCACCTTTTCTTTATTTCATCTTTGAATTTCGCGTGGAATTCTACGTATGTTTCATACCTCATGTCTTATGCCTCAGTCAACAGTTATCGAAAAAAAGACGCTTCATGTAACAAGTAAAAAAATAACAAAAATTAAGTTAAATGTTCAAAGTGGTTGCCATTCACGACTTGACAATATTCAAGGCGATCAATAACATCTCGTTGCACATTTTCAATAATTTCCGGAGTTATGGCGCGCACTTCTCTGCGAATTCTCTCTTTCAAGTAGTCTAGATTAATTAATAGAAACGTATCATTCATTTTTCTCTAAGAGACCAAACGAAAACAAAAACAAAGATAAGGACACAAAGTCACGGTCTCATCCAATCTATATAATTTCTCAAAAAAGACTTAAAAGCTACACGTGTTTCGCTCCTGTCGGAGCATCATCAGGCCTAAAAAATTCATTAAGATATTTTTCTAAAAGAACGCTTATAAAACTCATTACCTAGACCTACACAGATCACATTACAACTAACAACAAAAGAAAAGCTAGGTTAAGTTAACAATTCCCACCATAGATACAAATTTATGCTTAAAAAATAAAAAAGTAAAAATTTAAAATGTCACCAGTGGGGAACGATCCCGCAACCTTTAGATTCACAGGCGCGCGTCTAACCCATAGGCCACCAAGTAACATGATAAAACATGGGGAACACTCCGAACTATACTATTAAGTGTGAATATAAGTAAACATCTTAACAATAAAAACCAAAAATATCTAAAAACGAAAAAGAAAAGACTTTTTTTTTTTTTTTTTTTTCTTTTTTCTTTAAGACAGGTTGTTATAAATGAGGTGAGGTTCAAACGTGAAAATATCGTTCATACACACAAGGACAGGGCTCTTCTTAGCTTTAGTTATTTCCATCTTTTCTAACAAGTCCAGTTTTTTGCCTTTTGAGCACTCATGCAAAATATCCGCTCCCTGAGTTAAAGAAAAACCATGTGAGGAGGCCAATAAATGATTCGCAAACGCCGATTTAGTTTCGATCATGTCAGTATCCCTATACCTGTCCACCAAACTTGTATGTTCCTTTATTCTGGTGGAAATTTTTCTCCCCGATTGCCCTATGTAAATGGCATTACAGTCATTACATCTTAATGAATATACCCCTGATTTTGAAAAGAAATCTGCCTTATCTATTGTACTAACTAGCTGACTTTTTAAACTGTTTGTAGTTTTAAAAGCAATTGTAAGATTTGAAGACTTAAAAAACTTTGCAAGCTGAAAAGAAATATTACCAAAAAAGGACATTGATCTAAAAAGGTGACTATTTTCATTATTAAGATGGATTAAGTTGTAAATAAGTTTGTATTTATTAAAGAATTTAGAATAAAGGCGATTAATTATATCAAATAGAAAACCATTGTTAAAAGCAATATGTTTAATTATATTTAGTTCATCAAGAAAAGCTTCTCTAGAAAGGGGGAAAAGGAAGAAATTATATAGATTGGATGAGACCGTGACTTTGTGTCCTTATCTTTGTTTTTGTAGTCTAGATTATTTGGCCTATTAACAAATACCTTCGACTTGAGGTATTCCCACAAAAAAAGTCCATTGGTGTTAGGTCAGGCGACCTAGCAGGCCATTCGATGGGTCCTCTCCTTCCTATTCACCGATTGGAAAAGTTTTCTCCAAAAAATGTACGCACAGTGGCAGCATAGTGCGGAAGAGCGCCATCTGGTGGAAGATTAGTTCTTCGTCAGGATAGTTTGGGTCCAATGGATTTGGAAATAAAGCTAGTAATTCTGGAACCAATTCAAATGGGAGAAAATTAAGATATACTTGTCCCGTTAAAGTCTGTTCAAAGAAAAAGGGACCTATTACTCTTCCGCGCACTATTCCACACCACACATTTAGTTTATTAGGGTACTGGGTGTTTACCTCCCTCATCCAATGCGGATTTTCTGTTGCCCAATATCGACAATTTTATCTGTTCACACTACCATTCAAACAGAAATTTATTGTGTGCTTCATCGGAAAAAATAATATTTGTTACTAAATTATTATTTAGATTGCATATGTTTTGTAACCGTTCACAAAACTCATTTTGCCTATCGAAATCGTCATCAAATAACTCTTGTACAGGAATAACTTTGTAGGGGTGATATTTGTGCTTTTTAACTATTCGGTGAACTATAGATTTCGCCATGTGTAAATGTGCCCCAATGTGCGATAGTTGAGTGCATGGATTTTCTTCCAAAGAAAGCAAAACCTCAAGTTGTGCATTTTCATCTCGAGCAGGACGACCAGATTTCGGCAGATCTCTAAAATGACCGAATTCTTTAAATGTAGCCTCTATTACTCACTATCTTTTGACATATCGAAGGATGATCAGGATGGATTTCATTGAATAATTGAGCAGATTCTCTTTGAGTACGTTTTCTATCACCAAACCCAACCATGCACAGAATTTCTCAGAGATGAAGGTGACTCGTAAGGTAAACTTCAATAATAATGTTTGGTCGTCTTTTTTTCGATAACTGTTGACTTTAGGTATAGGACATGATGCATGAAACATTGCATGCACAAACGAAATTCAAAAATGAAATAAAAAGAGGTGCTTTCATTTGAAAAAATTAAGTTGATGGTCGTAATTTTTGAGCAACCCTGTATATACAAACTTCACGTACAAATATGCGCAACTTGAAATAAAAATCGACGAGTCCGAGCGTTTTTTTTTTCGAACACACCCCTGAATTTTAAATGAGTTTAGACATAACTTTTGGGATGCACTATATGTATACAAATGCTTGTAATATTATTTAAATTTAAATTAAAAGTAAATTATATATTCTTGTATTTATTTAGGAAACCTGCAGCAAACATCTTTGACATCTAGTCTCATTACCAACATCTCGAACCTCGACAAATTTAGAGATAGTCGTAAAAATTCAAGTAGCAACTTTCAGGCTCTGTAGCTAACTCTGCTCTAATTACATATAAATCTTGATTTAACTCCCTACAGTTTATAGGATGATACTGTGAGGATCGATTAGCATTAGTTTTACTACAGACTTGGAATCAGGATACCCTAAACTAGTGTGTTGCTTAAAGTCAGAAGACCTTCAGGGTCTATTATTTTTACACGAATAGGAAGATAGTCAACAGCTGAAGAAGGAACCGAATTTTGTTTGAATCAGGTCTGGATAAGAGGGGATTATTTTTAACCCACACAATTACAGTAAGGAAAAAAAACGGAAAGGTCTATGATAAAGATTAATGGCCTGTTCAAAACAGAAAGATATAAGAACAAGGAGATAACTAAAATGATTTTTGAAACAGAAATATGAGAATATAAGGAAAAAATATTAAAGTCTCAACTGTAGATTATTCAAACACGTTAAGTGGTAATGTAGATGTAAGCAATAGTATGAAAAGCGAAAATATGAAAGCAATAGAAAAAAGTGATAAAAAACAGAAAATAGAAGACAATGAATTACAAATTAAATTATGAAATGGAAAGAAGAGGATAAAAAATAAATTCAAAGGTATGGGTTGAGCAAATAATTTAGATTATTGCTGCCAAAGAGAAAATTTAAAAGTCTGCTATAAAAAAACAAATGTTTGCTTTTACTCTATTAAATATCTCAGCTAGGAAATCGGAACTTGGCGGGTGCTGAAATGTGTGGCATTTTTACTAGAGAAAATCGTACCCATAGTGATTTAAATTTTATCAATCCTAGCTAAATTTAAACTGAGAATGTCAATAGGTTCTCCCTAAAAATTATGGAATTAAGGGATAGTTAAATAAAGATAGATACTTGCAATTTGAATTCTCTACAAATTATATAACGGCAAATAATAATTAAAACGTAATATACATAGAGTTACTAAAAACTAAATCTATGTATATTACGTTTTATTCACCGAAAGATCTCAACGATCACCAAATAGGTTCGAATTGTAAATTATATAGATACTGCTGACTATATCTCTGGCACATATTAATTGCTGGCAATTAATATGTGCAATTGCTGTAATTTGTACTTATATTGCCATGTTTAATGTTTATTTATAATAGAAATTATACAGTGTATCCAAGATAAGGAATGAGAATAGGAGATACGAGGAAGAAAGAATAGGAGATATGAGTTTGATTAAATTAGAGAGAAGTTGCGCATTTTAGAGCCTAACAATAGGCCGTTTAGAAAGAAATTTTGAGTAGTTCTGGAAACATTCGAGAAAAACCGGAATTTGCCGATTTCGTTTTTATTTTTTTCTGGCGTTATTAAAGAGATATGGAAAAACAAAAGACATTTTCATATGACCACTTTTTAAGCTCTAAAAAATTACATTGCGAGATTTTTCGTACCACGTTTTATTTCGAAGAAACCTTCATCAACTTAATTTTTTATATGGCGCGTAAAGAAAGTACACCCTGCATATTTTGTTAAGATTATAACGGTGTATGACACAATATGTTCCTACAATATTTAAATGTTAAAAATTGGATTTTAATTAAATTCCGATGGTTTTGATTTAGTAGGCGGTGAAATGATGACGCTGAGTATGGAGTAGTAGGCTGCTATTACTCATATTTTGAAATACTAAATAAAAATCACGTTATTGACAACTTAAAAACTTTATTCATATACCGTCACGTAGCTAGGTCACGTGATTATTTTAAAGAATTAAACACAAGATTAAATTAAAAAACTACCTACTAGGAACCCAAAAATACTAATTAAATTCATAGTAAAAATGTTCAAACAAATTGTCATAATTCTCCATACACAGATAACATCTTTTAACAGTCGAGTTTTAAACACTTCTTAACATATCAGGTGTAATGCTTTCAAATGCTTCAAGAACTATTCTCCTCAGCTGATCCTCAGATTCCAAAACACCACTGTAAACATAATTTTTGCAATAGCCCCAGAGAAAAAAGTCGAGCGGAGTTATGTCTGAGTCCACGGAACTGTTGAATGTGTTCCTGTTCATTTTTTCCGGAAATCTGTTCGATAGATACTCTCGCACGATTAGGGCATTGTGTGCAGGCGCACCATCCTGCTGAAACCAACAGTTTTTAACCCTGGCAAGCGGTAAGTTGTCCAAGGATTCTTTCAAATCGCGTTCCAATAAGTTGCGATACCGCTCCGAGGTAAGAGAATTGTTGTAAAAAAAGGGGCCTATCAAATCTGTTCGAAAAATACCAATGACCAATAATGGTGTTCTTCCGGTTAAAAAGTCTATTATTTGTAACCATGCTCTCGTCGGATCCGATACACCTATGGGGAAATGTTTCATCTTCCTGACACTTCCTGGTGTACCATTCACAAAATGTTCTGCCTTGACAGATTCTGAATTTAAACGGGTGGTTTTTTTTTTTTTCAAAATGAAATGGGTAATAGATTTTGGTATTCTAGAGGTATTTTAAATTTTTCTAACAGATATTTCCGGATTTTCATTTACAGCTAATACCACATTATTTTCTTTTTCTTCATTGCAGGGCTTATTTCTTGACAATACTGGCTTCTTAAACGCACCATACTGCTTAAGATTGAAAAGCAATCGTCCGAAAATTTTTGTACTAGCTTGTTTCCTGTCTGGATAATTATGAATACATAAGACCAGCTTCAGCGGCATTGCTGTAGCATAGGATATAACATTTCAACATATCAAACTTTTTCTCAGGTAAAAAAGCATTTTCCATTTTGTAACAAAAAAAACTAGCAACAAGGCGCAAAAACAGAGTTCAAAAACACAATGTCAACTAAATTTATCAAATAATTAAAACTATTTACTTCACTTAAGATAAAAAGAATAAAAAATAACGGTTATAATAAAAACTACTTTGACATTTTCTCAACGTCATTATTTCACAGCCTACTACATCAAAACTCTCGGAATTTAATAAAAAATCATTTTTTGCAATTTAAATATTGTAAAAACATATTTTGTCATACATCGTTGTAATCGTAAAAAAATATGCTATTTTATACAGGGTGAACTTTTTTTACGCGCCATATAAAAAAATTAAGTTGATGAAGGATTCTTCGAAACGAAACGTCGTACGAAAAATCTCGCAATGTTATTTTTTAGAGCTTAAAATGTGGCCATGAGAAAATGGCTTTTGTTTATCTATATTTCTTTAAATAACGCCAGAAAAGAAATAAAAACAAAATCGGCAAATTTCAGTTTTTCTCGAATGTCTCCAGAATTACTCAAAAATTTTAAAACTTTCTGAATGGCGTATTGTTATGGTCTAAAATGCGCAACTCTTCTCTAATTTAATGAACCTCGTATATATCTCCTATAGCTGCCGAGATCCCCATGATAGACATCTTTATTTTGGACACACTGCATATTCGTAATACTTGTATTCATCAAAGTAAGGCAACTTCTGCATCCTAATAGTTAGAAGTTAATTAAGTTACAATAAGTGCTCCATCGGAACTCAATTAACAACTTCAGAGAACTCTACATTTTAGCTCAGACCAAGTCACCTCCTCAAGAGTTTAGAGATTAGTCCCTAATATTATGTGTTACTTTCATTATTTAAGATTTTTCATATTTAAGACTAGCTATCCATACAGGGTGTTTCTTAACCTATACGCATAAACTTGGGAAATTATTGCTGACGGCAAATAATGACTAATAGTGAAAAAAAAATTTAGTAAAATAGTTTTAGTTACGGAGATAAACGACTTATTAATTAAAATTTAAAAAAAAAAGTTATTTCCGTGACTTTCAATACATTGAGCATGCCTAATCCAAGAGTTGCAGACCGCAGCTAATCCAGGTTGTAGTCGAATTTCCTCGGTGGCAGCAAATATCCGATTTCTTAATTCTTGTTCATTGTCAACTTCGGTTACATACACCAGAGATTTTAGGTGGCCCCAAAAATAAAAGTCAAGCGGATTAAGGTCAGGTGATCGAGGAGGCCATCCAATTGGATCACCTCGGCCTATCTATCGTTCGGGGCACATTCGATCCAAATACCGTCGCACTGGTCGCGCAAAATGTGATGGAGCACCATCGTGAAGAAACCACAAATTCTGCCTAATGTGAAGATGGACTTCTTCAAGGAGTACCTGCAAATTTTGTCGTAAGAATTGTAAATAAAGAGCACCAGTTAGACGATTATCCAAAATGAAAGGGCCAATAAGTTATCCGTTTACAATTCCAGCCCACACATTTACTGAAAATCGTTGTTGAAAGTATGTTCGCCGAATGGCATGCATTTTCAACTGCCCAAAAATGCGTGTTGCGAAAATTGTGAATACCATTGCGTGTGAAAATTACTTCATCCGTAGCTAAAATGTTCCTGGTAAAGTTTGGGTTTAACTGCTGCTGATGTAATAACCACTCGCAAAAATTTACTCGAGGCGCATGATCCCTTGAAAGTAAAGCTTGTACCCTTTGGACGTGAAATGGATACAGTAATTAATGCCTTAAAATTCGCCAAACTGTGACTGGTAATAATCCAAATTGCGTTGCAATTGTTCTAGTACTTATGCCAGGATGCTCTTCGATGATATCTAAAATCAAATTCTCCAGATTTAAAATGCGTCTAGGTCTAATGGCTCCACCATGTTGCCCTGGCCTCGGCCGCAAATTTCCAGTTTCTCTACCCCGCTGAACCACACGCAAAAAAGCTTAACGCGACGGATGATACCTACGAGGAAACCTTTGTGCATAAAGATTAGCTGCAGCCACACTGTTTTGTCTTGATTCCCCGTATGTCAGTAACATGTCCATTAGTTCCTCATTTGAAAAATTATGCGGCATAATTTTAATAAAAAACGAAATACGACCACAACTGTATCAACTGATAGCAAAGTAGGTAGTACTAAACATAATAAACATCATCCGGACTTGTTTACTTCTTAATTTGAAAACAAAATTTTACCTGATAAAGTTATTACATTTTTGTGAAAAAAAATCTCAGAAACTAAAAATATTTTACTTAAATTTTTTTTCATTAGTCATTATTTATCATTTGCAATATTTTCCGAGATTTAGCGAGGAAAATTTAATTTGCCTTTGGCACTTTCAATGATTTTAATTTCGTAGATCCATTTTAATGTTTTAGTTATTGCATCGTCAAAGGTTACTTTCCTCTGGATTTTGCCTATATTCTGCAACAATTCTGGAATGCTTTTTTATCCGATAATGTTTGCTCTTTTATTGGAAGTAAGAGATACTATAATTATAGCTTGTCATATGATATTCTATTGCTCCGTTAATAGACTCGAGCAATTCTTTTTTCCTTAATTTCTTGATTGAAGACCTTAAACATCTATTGGCAAATTACTTTTTTAGTCTTTTGTGCTTATGTAGATAAACAATATTGAAGTACATATTTCGCCTAAAATTTTACTACTTCCATTTACTTCCTAAGCCTACAAAATTATCTTCCAGATTTATTCTATTGAAAAAACTAATTTGTTTGCTTTAATATACGTGAAATAAAAAATCATCAATAATTTTCTTAACGATTATCTGCTTTTGTGCGTCTTAGGGAATAAAAAAAACTACCCAATTGGAGTAAATTCAAAATAGAGTAAATTTCAAACTTTGGAAAAAAAGTTGGAAACTTTTTTTTTGACGAGTCAAGTTCACATGTCAGTCGTGTCAAAAAAAATGTTATATTGGCATATGACAAAAAAAATTGCGTTTTCCCTTTGACATGAGCAGTGTCTTTAACAATATCTAGAAAAAATAGAGGATTAAAGGTTATTTTATCTTTGCTTAAATAATTTAACAAATTTGTTTTTTGGTAAAAAACCATAAAATAAATGGAGCGATCAACGCTTTCCTATTTAATGAGGACTTTACGTGTTTGCGAAAGGTTTCATATAACGTCTTAATTAATCAAGGATATGTCAGTTTATCTAATTATGGTGTCATACTCCACATATGAAAATGAGTTAATTATATGTTGTGAACATCGACACTTTAACTTTGCTAAGGTGGTTGGTGATGATTTAATTAAATTGCGACTAGACTGCACCACTCGCCTAATGATGCATGTTTTACTTTTTTGAAAATGGTGGCGTGTAAACAACTTTTTAGAGCAATTTATATCATTATATTTAAATTAGTAAAACTGTTTTGCTTTTTTAAAAAGAAAAATATATTGTACTATTCCTAGTATTCCTGGTTAAACTAAGCATAGATTATTGTTTCCAGATATTAAAAGCAATTAGGATTTTGTTCATATATTAAAAGCAAACGAGGCTTATGTTCTAAATAACCTATGATCGATGGATTCATTAGCATTTTCAACTGAAATCCATAATGACTTAACAAGATTATTTAGTAGATATAGTATCTCTGTTTCCTTTAGTTATACCTAAGGCAGCATACCTAGGTGAAATTACATTAGGAAATAGTAAGACAACTGCATTACAATGTAAAACATATTGTGCTTTCTATTCATACTGAATTAATATTAGGCTCAAGTCGTAATAACTCATACAGTTTTATGGCTTTAATAAAGACTAGTAGCTTGTGATGATTTTAAAAATGTTATATCTTCTTCTGAAACTTTATAGTTGTTAAGATATATAGCAAGATCTTCAGCGACTGCTTGACATGTAGTAAGTGTTCTGAAATATGCTCCTGCTCCATTTCCTTTGTTTTACGAAGTATTTAACCAATTGGTCTCCGAGTAATTGGGTAACTTTTCAATTTAACAAATTGTTTTGTCATCTTTAAGTAGATAAAATAACGAAATATAACTGGGATGTTAATGCTCGCTCAACGATGATGGCACTGCTGGCTGCTCTATCAATGGATGCAGAGGTATAAGATCAAGTTTGAAATAGACTACAGTATATGTTTTTTTAATTATGCACTTTATCAGGTCTTCATTTCGCAGTTTTTATTTATTCATTTAATCAGATTTGGTTTCGCAATAAGTAAGTTACAACAATTACGTAATATCAGGACATTACAATATTACACACTTAACAACTTTATGTGTTAAAGGCGATAAAGCTATACAAAATTAAAATAATAAAAATTACTTATAATCATTTATTTTTTAAATGGTCCAAGAACTTTGTGGAACACCATGAGTCAAAAGCTGCTTTAAAGAGACACCATCTACAAAAACACTTTACACTCTATAATGCAACTAAGACCGAAATAACTGTAGAGCCAAACTCCTGAACCCACACCGCTAAAGCAGTATCCCGTGACTAACACAGTCAAATGCCTTGGTCAAGTCACAAAACATTACTGCAGCAGCATCACCAATGAAAAGATTTTATCTGATGCTCCCTTGGCACTTTGAAACCCAAATTGCTCTGACCTAATAATTTGCTTAACACAAGTCGAGATGATTTTTGAGAGGGTTGAAAACAATGCTCTCAATACTCCTAAACAAATTCTGGCCAACTTAAGACAATTGAAAAGTTGGCAAAGAACTGTTCATAGTTCGAAGAGCCCTGAATTTGACCTGCTAATTTACAACCTATGGTACAGTAGAAGTATTCAACCTATCAGGTTTAAAATTCAGATTCCCAATATTTCTCCATTTACCTCACATTTACCTCTAAGTTCATTTATTATCTTTCAACTTTATAACAAGTTCAAGCAGTGTAAAATTTTTTTACTACACCTACGAATGGCTTGGCAACTCGGCAAACTAAAGCTGCAAAAAAAAACATACCTTGAAATCTTTTTCTGCTGAAGATGGGCAGCTCGTCCAGATGCAGTAAAAATACCTTATAAATGCTATGACAAAATCATTGAAACTTTGATCTTATTTAAAAAAGATGTAACTGAAGATGTAATTACGCGATAAGTTCAAGAACTACGAATTCAATTAAAGCGACAAAACAGCATTCAGGCAGATCTTTTAGACTTTCTTACTTTCAACGTTTATTGAATATTTTAACAAATATTCAATTAAAGCTTTCAATTTTCCGCGCTGATAATAAAAGATTGCAAAAATAGTTAAGATCAGTATAGCTGGTATGATAAACTTTGTTATTCCAAGATATGAAATAAAATCACGTCTGGTTAAGGTAACGCCTTTCTATCAATTAATTGGTAAAAATCACCAAATTACATAATTGCAATCGTAAACTATTCGAAAAGTGCGATGATATCGAAAACTTCTTGGTTTGCTTATTGCACATATGAACCTATTGTGCTATATTGATTGTTTAGTTCATTGTCCTTAAAATTAAATATCTTTTACGCTAATGTTTTCTATATACAAGATAGAGTACACCTTCCCCGCAAAAAAACGAAAAAAAAAAAAAAATTTGGCATCGGTTCTTGCATTAAATGTCTTTCATTACACTTAACACTTTTTTTTTTCAACAAGTCCAGTTTTTTGCCTTTTGAGCACTTATGCAAAATATCCGCTCCCTGAGTTAAAGAAAAACCATGTGAGGAGGCCAATAAATGATTTGCAAACGCCGATTTAGTTTCGATCATGTCAGTATCCCTATACCTGTCCACCTTTTTTTTTGGCATGAGTGCTCAAAAGGCAAAAAACTGGAATTGTTAAAAAAAAAATGAAAATAACTAAAGCTAAGAAGAGCCCTGTCCTTGTGTGTGTGAACGATATTTTCACGTGTAAACCTCACCTCATTTATAACAATCTCTCTTAAAAAGTCTTTTCTTCTTTTTTCTTTTTTGATTTTAGATATTTTTAGTTTTTATTGTTAAGATTGTTTACTTATATTCACACATATTAGTATAGTTCGCATTGTTTCCCATTTTTGATCATGTTACTTGGTGGCCTATGTGTTAGACGCGCGCCTGTGAATCTAAAGGTTGCTGAATCGTTCCCCACTGGTGACATTTTACATTTTACTTTTTTATTTATTAAGCATATATTTTAATCTATGGTGGGAATTGTTAACTTAAGCTTTTCTTTTGTTGTTAGTTGTAATGTGATCTGTGTAGGTCTAGGTAATGAGTTTTATAAGCGTTCTTTTTGTGAAAAATATCTTAATGTATTTCTTAGGCCTGATGATGCTCCGATAGGAGCGAAACACGTGTAGCTTTTAAAAAATTATATGGATTTGATGAGACCGTGACTTTGTGTTTTTACCTTTGTTTTGTCCACTCTTTAGATTTAGAGTGTTGAGAACCATTGTGAACCTGATAGCGTGTCTAGGGTGTAGTCAATTCTTGGTAGGGGATAACTGTCTTTCTTGGCAATGTAATTCAGTCGCCGATAGTTTTCGCAAAATCTAGTGGATCCATCCTTTTTCTTCACTAGTGCACTTCGTATTACTTCTTGCACTTAGTATCACTTCTTGTGTCCTCATTTTTTGAAGCATTGAGGAAACTTCTCCTTGTTTAGCTATTGGAATTCTTTGAGATGCTGGTTTAATCGGAGCATTGTCTCCAGTGTTAATTCGATGCTGCACCAAATCAGTTCTTCCCAGATCATTATCGTGCAAGGAAAACACATCTTGATTTTCTTTAAGAAGACGTCGCAATTTACTACACTGGTCTATGGTTAAATTGGCAGAAGATTCTTCAAATAGGTTTTGTAAATATACAGGAAAAGGTCTGTTTGAATAACGACTTCTATCAGCATTTTTCATGACTGCCACTACTTCAAAGTATACGCCAATGCTCTCTCCTTGTTTCAGGTGTTGATCATATCCTTTTAAATTTACCATTCGAACCAAAACAGTAGATTTCTTCTGCGTAGATAACGTCTTGGCTGGAAAAATTCCTTGACCATATAGTTTGCATTTTTCCATGGGCTCAATCAAAACAGTTTCTCCCTCTGTTCCTCCAGTTGTAGCATTAACCACCACCTCTGAATTTCCTGGTATAGTAACATCCTTGAATAACTTAACGACTCTGGTATTTACTTTATCTTCATATAGGTGGTGCATAAAAATTTCTTCATTTCTCGTCGTCAATATCCTGTTATATACATCCATTTTAAACTGCTGAGCATTCATAACGTCTAATCCTAATATGACATCAACCATAATTTCTGCCACTAGTACTGGCTGTTGGAATGTTGTTAAGCCAATTGTAACTGTAGCTTCATGCAATCCAAGAATCGGGATCCTTTTTCCATTTGCAGACTCCAGAATTAAATTGGGTGGTGCTGAAAGCCTACAGTGTGCTACGATGTTCGGCTTCACGATAGTATGACTTGATCCTGTATCCACTACCATCTCACATTCATGGCCGCATATTTTTCCCGGTACTACCAAGCTCTCTCCAGGATGTGGCAGCCGGTTTAGTCTTATACGTGGGGCTTGGTAGCACCCAGCCAGCTTGCGCCCCATAAAGCTGACTAGTTAAAGTTTTCCTGGTTCCTTGGATCTCTTAAAGACTTGGCGCATTGACGTTTAAGGTGCCCTTCCTCATTGCAATTCCAGCATTGCAATGGTCTTTTAGGTTTCCTCGCTAATAATGATTCAGTCTTCTTTAGGAGGTCTTCGAGATCACTTTCCGAAGTTCTGATTTGTCTTATTCGTGTCTGCCTTCTAGTTGCTTGAAAAGCTGCCTCATACTTTAGTCCATGGGCCAAAGCTTCTGATATACTTTTATGATGAGCTATCCTTAGAGCGTGGTTAGTATCTGGATCTCGAACTCCGTCAATAAAACAATTTATAGAAATTTGTTCTCAAAACTCTGTTGGGGCTGAAGGGTAAGCGAGATTTACTAATCGGGCAACATCGGCCTCAAACTGTTGGAGTCCTTTCTCGGGTTGTTGTCTTCTAGATTTCAATTGAGCCTGGTACACTTATTGTAGATGGGCTTTACCGTACCTCATCTCTAAGGTACGCACCAGTACGTCGAAATTGAGCTGATCCTCAGATGGTATCATTCTTAATTTTATTTCTGCAGCTTCTTCTCTAAGGCTTAGCTTAAGATTGATTGCGTTTTCTTCGTTATCCCAGCGATTTCCCCTAGCAGCGGCCTCAAATTGATTTAAATAGGTACTCCATGCTTCTTTGCCGTCGAATTTTGGTGGCTTTACTTTCATCATTGTTTGCATTCCAGGATCGGGATGAAGAGGAGTCCGTTTTACTTTCATCTCTAGTTCTTGGATCATTTTTTGTACTTGCCCCAATTCTTCTTCTACCGTTGCTTCAAAGTTAGTTATTAATTGTTTCTGATTCTTCTCCAGATCTTCTTTAAGTTGTAAAACTCATTCCTCCTACTCCTTTTTAAGATTATCTTTTAAATTAAGTAAGTCATCTTTCATGGTCCTTCTCAGGTCTTCATTTTCCTCCTTCAGGTCAAATTTAATTGTCTTTAGTAAATCTTCCTGTTTCTTGTCTCGCTCTTCTTATTTGCGGTCTCGTTCTTCTTGTTCTTCCTTCTGTTTTTGGTCTCGTTCTTTTTGTTTATGGTCTCGTTCTTCTTGTTCTACTTTTTGCTCTTCAAACTTCCTTAATAGCAGCTCCATCAATTTCTCAGTCTCCATCTTCTCGGCCTGACTTCTTGTTAAAGGCATCCACTAAAATGAGCTTCCAAATATCCTTTACTTCTTGACACCAATTGTAACAAAATTCGGGAACACACTTTTATTGTCAACGTCAAAAGCACTAACCTAACTCGCCTTGACTATCGTTTAATTGTTTCCAAGGTAAAAACTGACTAAACAATTAAAACTGAATGAATTGTCACGAAGCGCGTCCTTTTTAAAACCCGATGGAACAGTTTCGAAATATTTGGAATTATCTTCATTGTTTTTGCCGAAAGAGACCAATAATTTTAGGAGAATACTGACAGTCAAAGCAAGCAAGTATACAAAATCTAGAAAATTAA
Organism: Anthonomus grandis grandis; assembly: GCF_022605725.1. Lineage (NCBI taxonomy): Eukaryota > Metazoa > Arthropoda > Insecta > Coleoptera > Curculionidae > Anthonomus > Anthonomus grandis. The sequence goes on from NC_065555.1 coordinate 29,917,467, forward strand.
AACTACAGGGATTTACAATAATATAACCTAAATAACCTAAATTGGGGCCAAAATGGGGCTCTCGAACACATGAATTACTTAAAAACTTAACACTATAGATAAAAATAATAAACCAAACGTAAGTAGAACCCTAAAGAAACCCTATGAATCAACTTTAACTACAGAATACTAATAAAAATAGTACAAAAATTAGGAAAATAATTAACGTATTTACATTTTCATAATAATATTTAGGCCTATTTGTATAAGGTTGTATATGTATATGGTGATGTGGTCTAAAAATTGTCTTTAACTTTGATGATAATATCATCAGCATATCCTATAAAGTCAAACCATAACCCACATATTATACTACTATATATTAGTAGTTTATCGATTACTAGATTCTACAGTAAGGTAATGAGACTCCTCCTTGTTGAGGTATACTACGGGTAGAATTTCATAAATCCACCGGATAATGATTTTGCTCGATTTTTTTCCCGAGCACATTTTTTTTACCGTTACATGTGAGCTGTTGTCGAAAGCATTTGATATATCCCAAAAGGCACACATGACTGTTTCTTTATCATTCTAATTGAATCATTATAACATACAAGTTGCGAAAAAAGATTTCGGTAGTCCTGGAACAATAAAGGATAAACTAAACTTTCCAATATTATTTACTTTTAATTCTGACCCATTTTAAAATGAAAAATTTTCATTTTCTTATAAATTAAAGAACTTTTTGATTATATAAGAACGCTTTAAATGTGACTTAATTAAATGTTTCAATTAGTATTATACGCCAATTCCTGTATGTACTTATAAGATGATAATTGGCTTTTAACTTATTCGTATGCAAAACCAACCCAATTAAATTTCTCAAAAAAGAAATGACAGCTGCGATGCTTTTAATATTTTTAATTAGTGTACTTTTTTGGTATAAATAACACCCGGACCAGTTAATTAATTGTATTATATTAATTATTACTTTTTTATATGGTTTTCACTTATAAGATAAGACGAACCATATTTCGTATTTTAAATGTAAATTTATTATTTTTTAGTTTTTTTCACAAATTATCGCTGGGACTGAATTAGTTGAGGAAAATATCTTTTGCGTTAATTAATTTTATACAACTACAAACTTTCTAATAATGTGACCTATTTACAAAATGCAGCATTTTACGTATTTATATTTATACCCGTTAGTAAACAAAAATTCCGAGTTTTTATTTTTCTTGCTCGATCTCCAGTAGAATATAACTTGATGGCACTTATTTAGGTAATATTAAAACATGTTAGAATATTAATTTCTTTATAAGAATAGTTGATTTCAGTTCACATTTAATTGAGTATTTGTAAATCGGCTTAGGCTCTCGATTGGTTGGTATTTTACTGCTAAACGTAATTAAATGATGTCTATAAAAGTGAAAATTATCAGTGAGTTCATCTAACATAATATAAGAAATATGTAAATTTTGTAGAACTTTTTTATTTTCAATTTCCTTCTCTCCCCACAATACGTTCCAGAGAATGATTTGTTCTGTTGATCAGTAACATTAATCTTCACTATCTATTATTTATATTTCATAATTTTTTTTATTTGTATAGCATTAAGCTAAAGTGCTGCTATATATCTTTTTGGTTTTAAATAAACTTTTGTAAATAAGGTGGAGATATTTATTGTTATCAACCTATTCTGAAGAAAAAAGGGACAAATCTATTATAGAATTATTTTTTCGCCTATAATTATTGTTTCAATTTTAGTTATGATTACAGCTAAAAGCTAGACAGCTATTGCTTATTATTAGGATATTGGTCATATCCAATTTTTGGTGGCAAATATAGCGTTCCGATTGAAAAATCTTAACAAAAAGCACCTGGACCCAATTAAAAACCTAAACTATTAAAATTCTAAAAAAAATACAAGGAAATACTGTTATTGAAAATTAACTATTCGAGGAGCCTCAGACTATTTCCTATTATTTCAAATTCTGCTATATCCTATTTCCTATATCCTATTAATTAAAACATTTTACACTGGCGTTGTATATGTCGTAACCAGATTATAAAAGCTGTCGTTTTATAAACGGCGGCCAGATTGTCAAATATTAATTGTCAACTCATTATGTTGCTATCTGGCTAGCCATTTTATAAAACAACTATGACAACTTTGCCAGAATGTCAAACGGTAATGTTTTCACCGTTTAACATTCTTGCGGGTGGAGTATTTCAGTCGATTTGTAAAATACAAATTCTATTTAAAAGTATTTAATAAAATATAAATTATTGATATCAACATACATATTTGGCAGCAATAAACAGATAAAAAATTGTCTTTGTAGCTATAGGACAGTTAGATGAATAAAACAAATGAATAAAAATTTATTATTTATTAATAAAACACACTAAAAATACAAAAATAAATAAACATTTAATATTCTGATTATGTATTATTTATACATAAGCATACTTAAATAAAAAAAAAACAAAGTAAGCGTTGATGAAAAAAAAGTTCATTTATTGGAACATGGACCACTAAAATGACGAGTTTTGTGAGCTTTAAAACAAAGGCATCTCTTAGTGCAGAATTGCAGTTTACTAGGTTTGCACTGACATTTCTTAAAACCTTGTCCTCCAAATTGCGAAACCTTATAAACTGACTTCCCTTAGAGAGATATTAACATCTGGTGTGACAAACGGATTAAAGTTAGAACTGCTAACTGGATTTAATTCGTCTCTAGAAAACCATCGATTAAGGCGACCATATTCTGTACCTATCTGGTATACCCCATTTTGTATATCCAAAATATTTCCTAGTACCCCTTTTGGGTCAAGGGGACCCCTATCAAATTTTGGAACTTTCACAGAACTTTCACTTGCAAATCCTTGAATTTTATTTTAGTTATTTGGGCCATTTGATCAGCTGCACGTTTTTTGCCAATTGTACATTGTGTTCTTTGTGTTTTTATTAATTTTTCCTTTTCACAAAGATTGCATATCGCTTCGCTTTCATCACAGGATAAGCACAGTTTTCGTTTTGCCCCATTTTCTTTATTAAAAACATTTTCATTTTCGATTATACAATTAATAATCGTTGACCCCGAAGTTAATCCATTACCCAAAAAACTTAGAAATTCTTCAACCTAATTTATTTCATGCGTTGTCTGTAAAATAATATTACCATTCATATAATTATTCTCTTCGACATTGTCCTGATCCATTACTACTACTTCGGAAATACTTTGATGCCCATTACAAGGACCTTCTTCTCTCACAACAATATCCTGCAAGACAACTGGTATGTCATCAATGTTAAAGATCTCTGAATCTGGTTCTGTCTCATTTGGAATATTTTTTACGATAATCTCGCTTTCCTCGAAGCTGTTTACTGAATTTTCCTTCATCATATCTTCTAAATCCTCTTCTGTCGAAATGCTTTTAACTGTTTCATGCGGTAAGCTACTTGAATAAAGCCCGACCTCAAAATCCACACCAAACAAAGCTTTATAAGGTGATTGCCCTATAATCCTATGGAAAGATGAATTGTTGTGCCACTGTACAAAGTAGCAACCAAGGGACCAATTTTGAGTATTATTGTCTGAAAGCCAAGCTCTTAACACGTTCTTGACATCTTGGTTGCTTCTTTCAACACTCCCCTGGCTTTGGGAATATCTGGGGCGACCATTTATTATTTTACAAGCCGGCCATTTTGACATCATTTCAACATCACATCCATTGTCACTTTGCAATATTTTCGGAGCTCCAAACTCTAAAAAAATCTTGAGAAGCTCATGAGCAACTTCATCCGCCCTTTTGCTTTTTAATGGCCTAAGATGCACAAACTTCGTTAGGTGGTCCTGATAGTTTAGCAGTCATTTAAATTCCCTCTCCGGTGTGGATTGAAAGTCAATTAAATCGTTAACCTGTCCACGTTGATTCCAATCTTTGGTCAATATAGGTTTTACTACCAATCCTTTTCGAGGTTGCCCTCGTTTTTCAGCGTAGCTGTAAATTTTTGTAAACTGCTGTACTCAGTTTACAAAAATTTCAATTGTTGTGCGAGGAATTGCGAACTTTGGTCTTAAAACAGATTTCATTTTGTCTCTACCCCCATGACCAGTTGATATATGACAATTTAAAGTTTTTCATAAATTTCTTCATATGGTACTACAAATATTATGGGATCATTATTAGTCAACCTTTTTTTAATAACCTTCTTTTATATCGTATCGTTCAATTATATCGTATGGTTTGCCAAAATAATATTGTTCATTGCTTCTCCTCCGAGAGTTTTGGGCGGCCAATCTTCCTTGAAATAATATTCCTAATACCTCTTCATGTCTCTCGGACGTCCATGGTTTCTTCTGAGCATTCTTTTTATCTGAAAATAAAAGGAAAAACCAATTTAATACCCTTCTCCTCTCAAAAAGAGGTAAGTGTTTAAATGACAAAAATATCGCAAAAGGTGCCCTTACCTGCCCCCATTAATAGCTGTTTACGAACTAACCAATTTCTTACCTAATCTAAGTACATTTTTATTCCCCTCTTTTTCGTTTTGCAAATGCTTGACAGAGAAAAACAAGTTAGATCAGTTGAGAAAGTGGTCAGTTCGTAAAACAGCTATTACATCAACTTTTATTCGCCTCTTTTATGTAGTGAAAAATAAATATTGTTTCAAAATTTATTGTTACATAAAAAATTTAATTATTAAGATACACATAACAGATAAACCTCAAATCCAAATTACTTTGATCGTGGTTCAAAAAACGGCAAATATACGTCTAAAAATGTATCCATCCGTGCAGCAACGAACATGGATTGGATACAATAATAATTATTTATGAAATTTTCATAAATAATTATTAATTAAACTATACTATTATAATTATTATTAAAGTGTTATTGTATCATGTTACATACTTACCCTTATAAAACTCTTGGAATAACTAACTGGAAATAAAAGTAGTTTTTATCTACTCCCGCTGCTACAAACAGGATCCATATTTTTAGAGTACTAAACAAACCAAGAAGAGTTGTAACTAAACGAACCAAGCAAAACTGAAATTATGAATCAAATTTGAGTATCTGGCTAATACTGGCCGCCGTTTTTTAAAAGACTAAAGTGCATCACTTGTCACAATGTCATAATATCAAACGATGAAATGTCTTTTTAGCGTTTAATAATCGGGCCAAGTGTAAGACCCTGTTTATTTTCTAAAGAATTGAAATATTTTTCTTAGTCATTAAGATGAAATTTATCGGTCTGACCGAAAAGAGGTCCAGGATATTTACAAAAGTAAAGCTAGCTCAGCGGTACCGTAAGTAACCAAATACGGTTTACACTTAGCGTTTCCCCTCGGGAATTATTTTTATGGGTTTCGATAAAAGAGTGAGATAAATATTTGGTTTATAAAATTCATTTGAGTTTTGGTCACTAAAGAGTGAAGTTATTTAATAAAAACAATAAAGGGTGTTACGACGTGAAATAAGCTGTGTTGGTTTGGTGTAGTGTTTTACTACAAGAAAGGGTAAGTGTTTTCACAGAGTATGCTTATCGATTACACCGATATTTTACCTTTTTAATTAAAAATGTGATTAATGAAATATTTTAATGACCGATTGTTGTTTGTCTTGCTTGTGTTGTTGTGACGATTGTTTATTGTTTCTTGTTAAGATATTGAGTTGGTCTGGGACCATTGCACAGCTCGCTGTATTTAACAAAGCTTTGTATTTGGAGAGGACCCTCGCGTTTTGGTGTCCATTGCACCCCTCAGTACAAAGTGTGTTATCGTCAGATAGTCTAGATCGGAGATTGCTGTCTCAATCTCATGTTTTATGATAATGTTTTTGGTAGCATTTTGGCTACGGTTTGTGAGTAATGTAGTGCTCAAGTTTTAGCATATTGAACGATTGTATATCATTCAATGTTAGTACGTTGTCGTTACTGGGACATTTAACAATCGGATAAAAGTAATAAATTGCTGAATAATGAATTTTGGTATATTAAAGTAAAGTGGTTAGATGTTGGGGAACATGAATTAAATGGTTATCGTAAAAGTAAAATCACTGAGCAAGTTTAAAACATATTAATTCATATTATTCATATTAATGAATTTTACTTAATATTTTTTTATTTAATTAATTTTACGGGAATAAGTGTGCTCAGGTTATTTTTATTATTTCAGGTCTACACGTCACCATCTCTACTTTGGAGTCGCCCAAGCGTCCAGTTATTTGTTTTACAAGGTGTTTATTCTATTTTAATGATTTATTTTGATTATTTTGGACTATTTTGAATTTATTTAACGTATTAAAAATTATAAAATTATTTAAATGATGCTCACAGGTTTTAATTATTATACAAGCAGTCAGCGTAGTTTTATAAAACGCCTAGTCGTTTTATAAATTGGCTAGCCAGATAGTAAAATAATGAGTTGACAATTAATATTTGACAATCTGGCCGCCGTTTATAAAACGACAGGTTTTGTAATCTGGGTACAACATATACAATACAAAGGCTTCAGTTGAATTCATAGGAAAAAACTTTAAACAATTTAAGTAAGGCAGCCTAAAGGATTGTAATTCAGGTATTTTTTCACACACTTTATTCTATTACTTCAAAGCCAAAATAGAAAAAATTACGAGTATTCACCACGCAAAAAAGGCTTCATCAAATGATTCCAAATTACCTCACACATTAATGAGTATTAATGAAAATTCTTCCTAAAAACATCATTTACATGAATTTTTTGATTCAATATGTATCAAATATTTTGATCAAATATTTATTATTTTGGAAAAATTGAATTATCAAGTCAAAACATTATACAAACATGGAAAATCATAAAAGAGGCAATAAATGAAAAGGAAAAAACCTTCAAAACAGCTGCAAGGTGATTGACAACGAGGGTAGAACTATAGATAATGATACAGAGGTGGCAGATGCTTTTAATTATTATTTTAGTAATGTAGGTAAAAATATGGCTAAAGAAATAAAAAATACAAAACAAATTAAATTTAAAATAGACGAAAACAGTATGGAATAATCTATGTACCTAAAACCTATTGACAAAAATGAACTTATACTTCAGATAAAATCGCTAAAAAATAGAGCAGCTCCGAGTAATGATGGTATATCTGTTGAAATCATAAAAAATTATCACATCTATATCATCGAGCCACTTAATTTAATATTTAAATGTGGTTATTTTCCACAAATTACTCCTACATACATAGGTCAGGAACCAAAGAGGCCTTAAATAACTATCGACCTATAGTACTAACTAGCAACCTCTCAAAAGTGATAGAAATAGGGGATCGACATAGAGGACGGTGCTTGGCTCTGTACTATTTACAATTTATGTAAATGGGTATTTGCGATAATTAAAGGGGAGCAGGCACAGTTATTGTGTTTTTCTGATGACACAGCTTTGACTGTTACAAGCAAGACTTGGCTTGAAGCAAAAATAAAAGCCGAAACTGCACTTAAACATATAAAAGATCTTCGATTCGATCTAAAAGAGGTTCGATCAGCATTGTCTAAAACTGAATGCCAGAAAGTCAGTTTTCCTGAACTTTTCAGCTGGCAAGACTAGTTCATCCCAAGTCACAAAGTTCATCAGTATGAATGGCAAGATATTGCTCAGTGCCAATGACAACTTGAAATTATTTCTGTTGATGAATACAAGCACCCTTGGAGTGATACTGGACTCTAACCTAAAATGGCAGACACATGTTCAGTATACGTCAAACAAAATCAGGAAATTAATTTACAATTTTTTGCTCAGTTGCGCAAGTTTATGAAGTTAAAAACTCTAAAAATTGTGTATTCTGCTACTGTTGAGTCTATACTTAACTATTGCATCTTGGCATGGTAGGCTTCTTGTCAATATGTGTTAGAGCCATTGATTATTACTTAAAAATACTTACTCAAAAAATGCAGAAGTATTAACAGTAAACCAGATTTATATTAAGTCTATAGTTAGGTTTATCTCAAAAACAAAAATATATCTAAACTTTATTAATCATGGACTCTTAACATGGCAAGTAAACATGGCAGTAGTTTTAAATACAAGACTTATAAAATGTCAAAGAAGCCTTTTATACATAGTGCCAAAGATTTTTAATATATTACCAAATGAACTAAAAATTGCTCCTTATAAAAAAATAAAAATAAATTGAACGATTGGTTGATTGTTAATAGTATTGTATTTAATATATAAACATATTTATTAGATAAAAAAAATTATATGTATTTTATAGGTTATTAAAAAATTTTATATTGTAAAAAATAGATATATATTAAAGTAATGAAATACACTTATACCCTCATACATTGTTTATAATTTAAAGCATAATTTATTATTAATAAATATTTATCATTTCAATACTTTTTGACGACGTCACTGGTAAAGATTAAGATTCCTTGTATCAGTGGAATCAATAATGCGATCGAGCGGCGTTGCGATGCTGTTGCCTTTTTCTCTAATATACGTTATCTGTATTCATATAACTTCAAATATTGACTTGCTGTTATTGACTTTTTTATAGAATATTTTTTCATATTTTATTAGAAAAAATGCTTGATATTTTATTATACAGGAACAATAGTATTGTTTTGTGATTTTTTGGAATTTATACGTAAACATTTGGCATCATTGCATCACAAATTTTACAAGCAAACAAACTGCCCATAGTTCCACGGCATGCTAATTCTAGCCTATAATAATACACAACCACAGAACATAAATAAAGGGACCTAAAATGTACAATTCTTTTTTAACTATTTACACAAGTTTGGTTAACTTCCAAAGAAGTCCAAATTGTCGACTAGCACATTTTGCCAAAAAAAAGTTTTGTTTATAGTGAGTTCGAGAAAAGGAAACTTAAAAGGATGACGTTGACCTGGTTTGCCTAGGTAATGTACAAACACCGATATTAAACAAAAAGGATGGAAAAGTTTATAGTTTAAGATTATGTATCCTTCTGCGAGTTAACAGGGAATCAAGACAAAGTTCTCGATGAAGGTCATCATATTGGATTTAAATGATATTAATCTGAGAAAAGTTCATTGCATCCTTCAATGGCAGACACATAACAATTTGCACATTATAACACTGAGATCAGACTGCTGATGCGTATGCCACATGGGGCCCAATGAAAGGCCTTTATGGCATGAGTGTCGTGAAAATCATGATAACTGATTAAATTGATTCAGGTACTATGAAGTTAATGGGATGTATAAATAAAAGTTGAGTATTAAGTATAACTCCTATGTTACAAATCTGGAGCAGGAAACTCTAAGGAATATTATTGATTTGGTAGGAAAAATTAATAAAGTTTCTTCCAGTACCAAACATAATCCAATTATACTTTGAGACATTTAGCTCAAGACTATTTAAGTCAGATTGTAATTGCCAACATCTTCCAGTATTACTTACTGTCATAAAAAATTCATCAGCGGATAATAAAAAGTTGATATCGTGGAAGCATTTACGAATATTATTGGAACACCGGACTTTACATTAACTATCCTAAATGAATATAAAACCAACCAACTAGGTTTCTACTCAACTAGGTTACCTACCGAAACTGGGTTTCTAGCCAACCCTTCAAACACTGTAACAACCATGCTTGGATTCCAAAGTACTCAAGCTTAGAAATTAAAGCCTGATGGTTGACATGAGCAAAGGTTTCATTCTCTAAGACCTCAAACAACCAATGGTTATATTTCAGGAGGCTCAGCTATGCAGATAGCCCAGCAGGAAAATCAAACTGGTTATCCAATATATCATTGTCAAACAATGTGCCAAGACAGTTGAACATACAGATTTCACAAAGCTAAGATATAGCACTGCGAATGCTTATGGGCCTGTAGTTTCTGACAGAAAATCTTTTTCCAGATTTGAAAATTGGAGTTATAAAGCTTGATTTTCAATGATAGGAAAAAAATTCCTTTAATGAGTAGAAAGTTAAAGATAGAATACAAGAGTCTGGCTAATATAAAACTGCATTTGTTTATTAAAAACATTAGATATTCTAAAATTAATGGAAAATACATATATTATTGTTATTAATTGTTAAGGTTATTTTAGACAAGTTGCAGGGTCTTGTGCAATAGACACTAGAAAAAACATCTGAAAATAGATTTTCAATTTAAATTCCGGAGTGACCTTTAAAGCCATTGAGGCTGAACTCATTGGGTATGTCAGGCAACATTCGTTTATTGTTTGCAAAACTCAAAAATTTGCGTATGTATGTTTCTAATGCAGATTCAGTAAAATTAATATATTCCCTACAAGCCAACCTGGTAAGTCTCGTACATTCAATTTTCAAACCAAAGAATCCCCAATAATCTAACTGTAGATACGTACGCTGATAGTGCCTGTGTGCACCCTTCTTTTCTATGCTCAAAACAACCACCTAGAAAAATTTCTTTTAAAAAACTTTTTTAATAGAACATACAAGTCAATTGACAAATAGCGTATATCATAAAAAATATCAACCACTGTATAAACAGACTGCTCTCAACATTTTGATAGTAAAGTATCAAACCACCTAATTTAATTAAAATTAAAAATATAATGAGACAGTGAAAAACAAACTTCTCAATTGTCTAAACGGATCAAGATCATTCGAATGTGTAGCAAAAGCAGTTGGTCAAGGTTTCTGTAGGTCAAAAATTCCATTATTGACCTAGGAAATGGGGAAGGTCGGAAAAGGCAGACTTGTTGAAACAAATATTCGCACCAAACTCTACCGAAGGCCCCTAAGGCAAAACACCACCGACTTTGCCAAAAAAGGCTTCTTCGATGCCAGAGATAGTCTTTCATCACAGAGATCTTAAAAGAGTTCTTAAAGGCTTCCAAGATCACAAAAAAAGTGTGTGGTCGTGCTGACACCACCGTTATGTAAACTGTTTTTTCTTTCATACAGAAGAGGTCCCTTCCCTGGAGACTCGAAACTTGTGCGTATTCAATTGATACCCAAAAAATGAAAAAAGACGGTGTTTTGGGATTCTTGTGTTGCCCCTGGCTGGACTAAGGTATTCCCAATTTCGGTTTATTAAAAAGGCTACTCAATTTTACAGGTTGCCTTTATTGGATTGAGTAACATGTTTGTTATATTCTTAAACTGAACGAACTAGAAAATACTTCTTCACAGCCTCTTCTCTACGGTTCTCCCCCGTCGACTCGTCACAATCGCGCAGGTTAAAGTGGAGAGCTTCGATTGGTCTGCACGGTCACGTGACGCAAAAGTAGAGTACAGATTGTCTCGTTTTCTTGTTTCTCGCATTATGCAATGAAGGATCGAGTAACGCAGGAATGATAAATCAAATTTAGCTATTATACAGTGTCGCACGATTAAATAAATAACTTAAGTTAAATAAAACTAATCAGATGGTGTCCATCAATTACCGTAAGCCAATAACCAACTCTCGTTGCTTGGCTTGGAAGTATTCTCGAGAACCGATCTATCCAGGTTGTCGTTGATGGACACACCTCGCAGAAGTTTTAAACCATCGTTAAGGTATCTCTCAGTGATGGATGTTGTCTGATACCCTCTTCCTTCTATATCTTTGTTGATAACAGTACATTGGTGTCATTCTTTAAGTCGCTCAACTAGATGACATCAGCAGACACTCAGTGCCATAGGCCCCATCAGGTAACAACTATTAATGCCAATCCTAACATCATTTTAGAGTGAGTGCAATATGAATGAGGCTCACGAAGAAAAATACTCAAAGACTGATGTATTTACAAAGAATGCCGCCTCTGCCAACCCAAGCCCTATTATATCCGGGCTTACTTTGTTGCTCTCTTTGTCAGTTTGCTTGTTAGGTGTGGAGTTTGGGAGCCATATGTCTTAGTATGATCATGTAGCGGGAATAGCTAAAATGGATTCTCAAACACTTGGGGCTTTCATTAAAACAAAAAGGCTGTATACACCGCAATAGCTTTTAATGCTCCACCAGACTCGGATTTGTTCATATCTTAAATAATGCTCTCACATATGGTGCTCTACACCCAAACCCATTTTGAAGCTGCTAAATTCTATCCAGAAGAGAATCATATGCCTTTTAGGAGCTTTAGATGCCTTCCAGAGATAACTAGGGACTTGGATAATTTAGCGCATAGAAGGAAGGTGGCGATCGTTACTCTGTTTTATCGATACCATAATAGCAAATGTTACAGAGCTAGAGCTACCGCAAAATCTTTTCGGCAGACAGATGTGACTCATGATTATCGGGTGCATCTGCAGACGCCTAGAATTTCGCTATATCGTAACCCCGTTTTATGCAGAAGTGCAAGTCTCTGGAGTTAACTCCCAAACCACGTCATTCTCAACTTCGAACTTTAGGAAAAAAAGCTACGGAGATTTTTATCGTAATGGCGTGTGGGGCATAAGGTATTGTGCCAGTATATTCCCATAAAAAAGAAAGGGTTGGTACTCTGGGTAGATGTAATAGATTTTTTGGTACAAATTTAGGGACTCCAAATATGTACTGAATAAATAAGATCACTTTTACCATCGCGCAGTCTTCTTGCGATCTCTTTTTTGACAGCATGTTAAAAAGGCTTGCTGCTGCTTTATTAGGTCAGCGCATTTAAGTAGATTAAAGTAAAAAACAAAGTTTTTGATTCTTAAGCATAATTTTTAGAATTCATATATGGTTTTTGTTGATGCCCGGGATATGAGGGCCGACAGTGCATCTCCCTGCTTCAATCCACTCAAAACCAAAAATTCTTTTGGTATATAGTGTCCAAGTTGCCCGCGACACCTGGCATCGTTTAGCATTACTTGTGAGAGTGATGATTTTCTGTGGTATACCTATATTTGCTATGGCTATCCAAATACTGTCGCGTATAACGGTGTCGTAAGCTTGACTGAAGTCCATGAACGTAGGATGCCTTTATTGAATTCACAGTGCTTCTTCAGTAGTTATAGGATTGTGAAGTCCACTGTTGACTTTTTTGGTCTGAGTCTACACTCATAGTCTCCAATCGGTTCCTTCGCATACGGGGCTCAATAGCAGAATAGAGAGTATCTTGTAGGATGCATGCAGTATCGATATTCCCTTGTAGTTGATACATTTCGTGCAGTCTCTAATTTTTATGTATGAAGGTAATACCCTCGTTCCATTTTCTTGACGAGGCTTCTATTTCCGTATTTCTAGGATTCATTTATATATTTCTTTGTGACGTTGCATTTCTCCGTATTTTTTTTGAATTTGTTGATTGCCACCAATATTTCTTAAAAGCTTGGCTTATCTACGTCTATTTCCGCCGTCTAATATGTTGTGCTCTCTGCAGTTATGCCGTTATCTCAATTAAGAAGATTGTTCAAATAGTCTTTCCATATTTTAAGTATTACCTACTTGTCTGTTATCAGTGGCGGCTCGTGGGTCAATCTTTAGGGGGGTCATTTTGGTTTGAAAACTTATAGTTTACTCTAATAAAAAAAAACAAATCAAACTATTGATTTTTTAAAGTATTTGAAAGATCCACGGTTGTCATAGGGAGTGTGCACAAAATATTTAATAATTTCACTGCTTCAGAAAATGTTTCAGACAAATTCATGTTAATAAAAAGCTGAAGTATGGCTACTGCACCGGCACTATTGCGAAAATCCTCACGACAATATATGACTTCAAGTTCCGATTTTAGTTTGGAAATATTAACTGTGTGATAATGAGCCTTCACCATATTTAAAATATTTTGCGGAAAGTTGGTAGTGTATGCTTCAAATTTCTCTGTGTAGAATAACTGTGAAATCATGAGATGATCATTGAAACCAAACCTGTGATTTATTTTAGATATAATAATATCACAAATTGCAGTTTGTGAGTTGAGTGATTGTGCAGTTCGTCGCTATGGATCCTCTGTAGTTGTAGTACTTTTTCTTTTTTTTTTGCTGTTGATGTGCTTGGTTCTTCTGATTCCATTATTTGGATACTGTTATTAAAAGACAGTATATAATTTTTGACAGATATGACATCAATATCTTGCATTTGCAATTGTTTAAACAATATATCAACATGGGGCATTATTTTATGGAAAAAATTTAACCAAAAAAAAAAGCTCATCTTCCAAATGTCTTTTTAAACCAGTTGCTTGATTTATATTGTTACCATCTTGCTCCTCATCAATAATTTCCTCTAAGCAAGATTTTAAATCATCTTTATAAGTGTATACAATTTCAACACATTTTGTATTGAAAGCCCATCGAGTGAGTGCAGCTTTAGGTAGCCTTACTTTAGCCACTCTATCCAGAACCATCGTACGTTTTGGAGATCGGCCGAAAAATGACGAAAATGCGTGTAAATTTGCAAAAAATATTTTTATCGGTTTATATTGACTCGCCGCTTTTTGCAGGATAAGATTAAGTTGATGGGCATAGCAGTGAATAAAGTGTGCATTTGGGTATATTTCTTTAATTTTTGTTTGTACTCCTTCCAGTTTACCGCTCATGACTAATGCACCATCGTAACTTTGGGCAATCAATTTTTCAGGTGCTTCATTAATTTTTAATAATTGAAGTTCTTCCAATATTACATTAGTTAAATGTTGTGCGTGGTACCTGGAGGGTTAACAAATTTCCAAAATCTTTCATGTACAATACCTGTTAATACATATCGTAATATGACAATCATCTGCGTTTTATTGGAGCTGTCTGTGGTCTCATCTACTTGAATTGCCATAAAATTTGTCTGGCCAATCTCCTTAATTATATGAGTATGTACAATGGCTAACATTGGTTCTAAAATATCGTTCTGAATTGTTTTTGATGTTCCTTTAAATACTGTACTTTTTTCAATATGTTCTTTAAACATTAAATCCAGTTCAGAAACAAAATCGATAAGTCCCAGAAAAATTCCAGGATTATTGGAGCTGTTACTTTCGTCATGACCGCGCAATGCAATTTCGAAAACTCCGCAAAATTTTACACAGACGATTAGTTTGTTTAAAATACATTAACTAACTAAAACAAAACATTCATCCAGTCGGGCCGTCGACTACGTTAGCGATATAGGACTGAAAGGTGACTCTCACTCCCGCTCACGAAATGCGAATCTGCCCTCTTTATTCTATTTTACATGCATTTCTCCATAAGCCATAAGAACTGTATAGGGACAATTTAAAATACGGCCCAGCCACGGACTTGTGTGATGAGCGCGAGGCGCGACGTTAGTAATATATTTATTTGTTTTGCCAATGCAGACTGCTTAGAGAATTTTATAATTCACAGTGAAGTTTTAGATAAAAGATATTTTTAATAAAATTGGTATTTTTATGAGATTATTTTAGGGGGGTCATTGTCCAATTGACCCTAAGAAGGAGCCGCCATTGTCTGTTATTATGCCTTGCCGTGCTCTTTTTATTGGCACTATTTTTTGAAAGAATCTCCTAATATTGTTGCTTTTACCATCCTACTCCAGTTACTGTAGTACTATATTCTGGACCGCACTTTTCTTGTTCCTTGTAAGGTTCCTTGCCTCTTTTCTGCATGTTTTAAATGTATCTATGTTGGCGTTGTTATTGTCTTCTAACATGGGCAATCTGGATTTACTTTTTGTATTTTGGATTTGTTCGCATTGCTCACCATCCAACTCCTTCTTCGTGACCACCATTATAGTTGTTTTAAGGATTTCCACGCTGTATTTATATCTTTTATTTCCTGGCTGTATTTGTGACTTGCTGTTCTTTTGTTTTTATGTTCTTGATTCTCAGGCAATGATGAGGCCTTTCACATCTATGATATTATTTGCAAATCTAGCATTGCCCAGCACATAATCTATCTGGTTTCGTGTTCTATGGTTATTGGACCCCACGTCTCTTTGTGATGTTTTTTGTTTTTAAGTAGCGTTGATACGTTTTAGTTTTTCATTTGAAATAACGTCGATATGTGGCCTGAGTTCAGTTTATCTACCCAATTTGGCGTTAAAATCCCCCAGTAGAATGAGCATCTCTTGTTTTGGTATAGTGTTGATTGTATGTTATAGCTGATCATAGAAAGAGCCTTTGCCTGGATATTATCTCTCCTACTAACTATTTTCTTACTGTGAAACCTGTCCCGAATTTATGTCGCCCGTCTTAGTTGGACCACTAAATTTTCTGTAGCTCCGTGATGTCGATGTTTCTTTATCTGTTTTATCTGCTTCTCTTTTTCTCTTTGCTGCCTCTGGTTTACGCCAACTAAGCACATTCCAGGTTTCAATAATCATATTTCTTGATCGTAGCTTGAGTCTACGTGGGCTACTTAATCCACCCATCAGCTGCCTCGACGACGATGAGAGAAGCACGCCAGTGAAGATTTAAAATTTTTACTATTAATATTGCGAAGATTATTCAAATAAAAGCTTGCTTTAGGACCATCTTAAAAGTGTTGTTTTTTTTTTTATGTAGTGATATACAAATGATTTTTTTGTAGTAAATTTAAAAACTTATGTTGAATAACATCGTGTCTGATACTTAAGTTTTCTTTTGAATGAAACAGTTTTTTTTTCACCTCCTTAAACCTTACAAAATGAACAAAAAAATGTTTTCCTATATAAGCTGCAGGCAATGGTAATATCACATCGTAATGAATATAAAATTATGTTCAAAAACTTCTGTTCGACCACCTGATAATAACACACCAACCTAACACTAAACATTCAATTTAAGATCGATATAAAAACAATTGATCGGTATCAATATAATGTGTCTATAATGATAGAGGCACAACATGTAATCGAAAAGTAAATGCAATATCGATAATCCGATAATTGGCGGCACGAGACGTCTGGTATTTTATCTTTTAATGTGAAAATAAGGTCGCGAAATGACAGCTGTATATAGTAGTATTAACCGCCAAGATAAATACAAATAAACTTGTTGTTATTACTATCTAGTATAAATTATGATAAAGTTGTTGCTGTATATGGTATACAGATTTCAATGAGTTACAGAATAATAATTACAATATGTAATAACTTTAAGCAACAATAAATATTACTCACCATTAATAGTTTAATTATTATTTTATTAATCAATAAAAACATTTTAGCTAATTAGAATAAATACTCTTAAAACATTAGTTAAGAAATACTAATATTAACTTATGCCGGTAGAACTGAAAAGCCATGATGTGCATTAACTTTCCATGAATCATATTTCAACGAGATCAATCAGGATTATGCCGAATTATTGGTTGATATAAAGATAGATGTTTCCAAAAAACAAAGAGCTTTTCATTTGATGTTTAAAATCAGGCGTTTTCAATAAAAATTCCAAGCCTTAATTAAATCGTCAAAGACCCTTTAATACAACACCTGAGACAATGAAACATTTGTTGCAGTGATAGAATCCAAATAACGACTGAAGGTACAATATAAATACGGTATGGACAAGTACAGATACGGTACCAAGAGTTGGCTAATAGTAGTAATTGTGGGGGACTGTGTCCGACTAGGAGGCCTACGAGTTCTTCCTACTAACCCCTGAAACCTCGTCATTATCGTGCTCTACCTTCCCTAGTGTCCCTAAGCAGGTGATCTTTCTATTGAAGGAGAGCAGTTAGTTAAATATTTGTCAATCATCCTCTCTAAGGTTTTCATTAAAAATTACGTTAAAGGAAAAGAAACGAAACAGTTGGCTAAAGAAATTAGACTTAATTTGAACACTATTGATATCAAAAACCAAATTGTGCTGATCTACCAACAGGCGGATAATAATATTTCATATCTTGTTCTAATAAGGGTAAATAAGTTTCCCAAGCGAACAAATCTGATCAAAAATATTATTGTATTTACTGTACGAAACAATTACAATTCAATTTGCATTATAAATAATAATGAAAAACCAAAAATATAAAATTACAGCGGAGAATAAACAATGTTCAGACTATTATGCTGTCAATAAAAGGTGTAATATCAAAGGGATAATTAATAATCTGAAATGGTCAACAGTTGAAACTTATTTGAAAAGATACGAAAGGCTTACTCTTAACTTGTCAATGCCAGAAATACATAAAAGTTTATAAGAGATGCTGCATTTTAGGACATTTGGATAACATGAATTCTTTTCACCCCCTTCAACAAACTTAATCTTCTCGAGGATCTTTTTTCTTCTTGAGATTCCTCTATTATTATCTTGAATGCACCTCATTATAGAAATGATTATTACTTTCTTATTTAAAACGGTTTGACGGTACTTTTGACACAATTGCATCCTTTTTACACCTCACGAAGGCCTCTGACTGTGTCATACATAGCATTTTCTAACAACAAATGCATTACTACAATTTTCATAATAGTGCTCTTCTCCTGTTAGAGTCATATCTTTCAAATCGCTATCAATATGTCTGCTGTCCTAAGGGTATGTTTTGGACCCTCTCTTATTCCTGATCTACATAAATGATCTGTTAATTTTTCAGATAAAACTTTCCTTTTTACTGATGATATTGATATTGATTGATGATATATTTTACATAAATTACCACCTTTCAGAAATACAAAAACTTGACTACATGAACTCGGACAAAATATTTGTCAAGGATTTTCGGCAAATTGTTTGTCCTTAAATAATTCAAAATTCCAAAGCATACATTTTGGTCTACTTAAAAACTAGAAGCTGTACAGCCATTACTGTCCTAATGCAGTTTGAAAGTCCTTTTTAAAAGTTCTTGGTATACCTACACTTAGATGAACGATTAACCCAGGAAGCACATCTTCTTGACGTATCAAAAAACTATCCAAACAGCTTCATATTTTTCAGGTTACTTCTAGAAAAACACTTCTTACTTCCCTTCCCACTTAACCTGCGCCATTCTTTCCTAAGGCCATTCTTGCCTATTCTATATTGGTTATAAGGAAGACTGTAGAGGTTTTTTTAAAAACTAAGAATTCTAAATTTACCCTATGTGTATTTACATCCTGTAGTACTTTTTGAACGTTAAGCTTATATACACCTCTTCATATATACACCTCCCAAGGCGACTTTTGCCAACTTGATAGATCTAGAAACGGATTCAGATATTTGGGGCTAAAGTTCTAGAAACGTGTACCAGACAGAATAAGGGTTCTTTACTTAATAATTTTCTTTTAATAAAAATTAAAAACCACCTTATCGTACCAAACTTATGGCGTAAGGTCAAAGTTGTCTTTACAAATCAGAAAAAAGCGACTATACAGACCCTAAATCGTACCGACTAATCCACCTTACCAATTTTCTGCAAAAGACAATGGAGAGGCTGATTGACCGATATTTAAAAGAAAGCATCTTGGTCAAAAGACTACTGCATGTGCAACAATACGCATACCAGGCAGGCAAATCTACGTACCGGTCCATATACGACCTTCTGAGAAAGGTGGAGGGTACTCTATGCAATAGTAAGGCCTGCCTTGGTACATTCGGTTAATATGCCAAGCACTCGAATGCCATGGCACAGAATCCTGTTTGGTGAGTTGGTTGTCAAAACGTTTGCGGCTAGGGGTGCCTGCGGGGAAGAGTATTATCCCCAACTTTGTAGTGCAGTTAAACAGGGCCCGCCTATACACAGAGGCCTACGCTGACGATCTGGTAAGGATGCTGCCACAATGCAGAACCCGATGATGAGGAGCCTATAGTGGACAAATGGTGCCTCTTGGGGGGCTTGAGGATCAACCCCAAGAAAGCAGCATTCCTACTATGCACAAAGAAACGTAACTTTGACACATTAGTAATATTTTAAAAGAGTTTCAATACCACAAGACACATACCTGTTTTGTCTCTGGGTAAAGTGCAGTTGCGATACTCTAGGACAGTTTAATTTCTGGGAATCACATTAGATTATAAACTCTCATGGTACGATAACGCAGAAATCACAATGAAGAAGGCCACCTTCGCGCTGTAGGCCTGCAGAAAAGCTTTCGGCAATAACTGGGATCTGTTCCCTAAGAACCTTCAGTGGATCTATTTATCTATTGTTTAACCTCTTCTCACATATGGGACTATCGTTTAGTGGCCATGCATAGAGAAAACTAAAATTTTAGCCCAATTAGAGTCTAGCACCTAAAATGCCTCAATATAATGGGTTCCATTTAAAAGGCGCCAACTAAAGCGCAAGAAACTCTGTTGGCCCTTCCATCGTTGGGCAATTTGAGGCAATCAGGACTGCGCATGGGCCTCTTGTCGCTAGTGAGACTGGTCATGCAAAAATCTGGTCATAGATGTTACAGGAGGGGTCTTTCTCTCCCTCTTATGGGCGGTGACTATACGTCATCTGAGACTGAAGATTGCAAGAGTTTTCTGACCCACATCGCAAGCAGAGAGGACTGGCAGCAATACAATGGGTCTACAATATTAAATTAGGAGACTATCTGTTATACAGATGGTTACAGAATGAACAATAGAGCTGTGCAGGGCTCTGTGGTGGAGTCCCAACATCAGGGCATACTCGCTAGTAGACCATGCTACTTACTGTCTTTCAGACTGAAGTTTTTGCTATGTTGAAATGCAGACAGAAAATACTAAATTGCTGACACCATACTTTATAATTAATATTTTTATTATTACAGGTCAATATAGTTTTTTCTAAAATTTGTTAATAAAATCTTAAATTTTGTTATAAGTATAGACTTTTTTTTAGATTGGGTTGAGAGTGGGACATAATGAAGTCACTTTAAGTTGGGTTGCGTTGGATTTGAATGAAAATAAATATTATATAAAACCCAACCCAACCAAATGATTTATGAAAAAAATTATACATTTTGCAGTGTTTTTAGCATAAATATATTTAAAAAAATATCTAAAAATTAAATCAAAAATATCTATTCATGTAACTGATTTCAATTATTCTAAAGTGGGAAAATTGTAAATGATTATAATCAAATTTTTTGTCATTTTTTGAAGCTAAAAATGTAATTTTCTCTTTAATAGTAAATTTCAGCTAAACGAAATTTGAACCCACACTATAGTTCTTATCAAGTAAATCATCCAATCTGTTCATCATTCAACAAGACCTTATATTGTCCTAAAAGATATTAATGATGATGTATGTCTACGTATATACAATCCAGCACAGTAAATAAAAATTTACACTTAAAGAAGGTTTAAGATGTATCACTTTAGTTGCACTGTAGTTTATTAAAATACTTTATGACATAAAGTTCGTTGCTCAAAAAACGAGAAAAATATTTTCCTTTATCGGTATTAGAATAATTTTATTACATTCATGTTACATAATAAATCAAAATATAAGACGTGTTTATAATGCAACAATAAAAATATTTATTTAATCCGACAGGTTTTAAGGATTTTACTATACTTTGCATATTTGTAACTTGTTCGGAGTTATATAAATATGCATATTTGTTTTTTTCCATCCTGCATATTAAGTTTCATATTTTTTGCAAAGAAACGTTGCATAATGGCCGTATATTAGCAAACATAAATCAAAATATCGTTACGAGCCATCATTAGCAGAAGCACAAATTTCTTTGTTGAATTGCTTTAAATTACCGTAGATTTACCTGAATTACAGTACGTATTGTTGTTGACAGAAAGGATTAAAATGAATTTCTGTAGGTTGTTATGATTTGTTTTTTTTTACTCTTTACTAATATGAGAGATTATTTCTGTTTATGGATATATGGACTTAACACCATAGGTACCTATGCTCTTTAGGAATAATATTTGCTTAAAGGTTTAATATTATTTTTTAGAAAATTTTACCACTCTGAAAATAGTTTATTATATGGCCTCTTGTCGCTAGTGAGACTGGTCATGCAAAAATCTGGTCATAGATGTTACAGGAGGGGTCTTTCTCTCCCTCTTATGGGCGGTGACTATACGTCATCTGAGACTGAAGATTGCAAGAGTTTTCTGACCCACATCGCAAGCAGAGAGGACTGGCAGCAATACAATGGGTCTACAATATTAAATTAGGAGACTATCTGTTATACAGATGGTTACAGAATGAACAATAGAGCTGTGCAGGGCTCTGTGGTGGAGTCCCAACATCAGGGCATACTCGCTAGTAGACCATGCTACTTACTGTCTTTCAGACTGAAGTTTTTGCTATGTTGAAATGCAGACAGAAAATACTAAATTGCTGACACCGCAATACAGTAGTATCAATCTGCTAGGACAGGAGGGGTCCCATTAAAGGTATTACTGCAGAAAAGGTAAGATCCAAGCTTATACTGAAGTGCATAAAGCTCCTAGAGAAACTGGCAATGGTGGGCTACAGAATTTTGCTTGTCTGGATGCCTGGGCACTCAGTTTATTCTGGAAACGAGAAAGCGGACTTCTTTTCTACACTGGATCTGAGAAATGGCCGGTGGGGCCTGAACCCATAATCGGTATAGCTAAATGTGTAGCAATTGCATAAATGAATATTCTGCGAACAATTGGAAGATGGACGGAGACACTTGACATGAGACAGGCTAATGCCCACATAGACGGGTCTCTCTGCCTGTCTCACCACAAATCTACTGCACTTAACAATACGCGAAATTTGGCTACTGACAAGTCTCTTAACCGGGCACTGGCATTTAAGGCGCCATTTTTACACCATCGGCATAGCGCACAACCCAGTGCGCCAGTGGTGTGTGGAGGTCAAAACTGAACGGTGTTGGGAGACGACGTTATCGGGGAGTGGCCACAACTCACGCGCGCTAAGTTCTAATTCTTGGGTAACACTTGCAGTGTACCGAGCAACTTTAAGTCCTTCAAACCAGAGAGCCTCATTGGTTTTTCCAAGGCTATTGGTCTCTAGTAACCCTCGGTGGGGCACGACGGGTGCATTAGGAGACCTATGAGCATAACAGCGCCCTTAGCTGCCCACTGCACTTCAAATCAAATCTAGCCTCTCATCTAAAATGCTTTTTTTCCAATATTATTCTATCTTATCTGAATTAGGTGTTAGTATTAGCTCTAGTTAAATAGTTTTTATGCATCACTGATTAGCACCGTTAATGTAAATTCTCATCTACCGAAAAAAATATGCTCTTTCTACACTTCAGCTTTTTTATTAAGTTTTACAGTGTGAGCCCTCTAGTTTCGTTAAATTTGATTAGATATTCTTTTCACTTTAGGGTTTGCAAATACAATTAGAGCTATTTGGTTGCTATATTGAGTGGCCAGATTTGCCAAAACTGGAAAGTGATGAGATTGATAGTCCCAGATAATAGTAAGATTTTACAAAATAGGAAAAATCTTCCATTGTATATTTTAGGATAACGATTGATGGGAAACGATACTTTCTTGTATGTTCTCTGCTTACCTATCCGCGCAATAGCGCGTTCAGAGACAATTTCGATATACTATTCAATTCTTGGTCGATTTAGATCAAACTTCGATTATAAACACACTAGTAGATATTGGCTTTATGTAAAATATCCTTATCAGCATACACACAGACATCATTTTCAGTGATGAGGCACATTTTCACCTTAATGGCTTCATTTATTGATACGAATGATCAGAAAGCAATGCATCCACAACGTGTCACTCTATGATGTGGATTATGGTCTGGAGGAATAGTTGGACTATTATTTTCGAAAACGCAGAAGGTAATTCAGTAACGGTAAACGGCAAACGTTATCCTGTTATAATAACACAATTTCTTTAGCCTCCTTTGAAAGCTATTGATCTTGATGACATATGGTTTCAGCAGGACGATGCCACTTGTCATACTGCCCTTGAAAAATTAATGACCTTGCACGAGTTTGCATGTTATTTCCTGATTTGGTGACCAGAATTGAACTCCATGCTCTTGCGATATATTACCTTTATGATTACTTCAAATCACAAGTTTATGCAATACGCTAACCAAATACCCCGACATATACAGTGTGGCCCAAATTGGATGTACATGTATGGGTATCTTGGAAACTATAAGAGATAGAAAAATTGGTTAAATGGGGACAGTTGTAGGGCATTTAGTTACCAATTAAGTGCCGCTTCCAGAACGATTTTATCTTTTTCCAATTTTGAAATATTTGAAAAAAATCAAAAAGTTGCCTTTTTGAAAAAGGGCTGTATTTCTTTTATTTCAATGTATTTTTAAAATCTGTAAAAACACTATTAGGACAACTTTTTAAGGACAATGCATACCTGAGATTCCATCCTCAACTTCTTTTTTTCTTATGGCGGCCATTTTGTTTTTTTGTTAAATTAAAAAAATCTTTTTTTTCCTTTAAAATGATGTATAACACTTTATGAGAATATTTAATTTTTATGTCAATAAGTTAAAAAGTTCTTCGCGGAGTTGCGAAGTTGATTGCGGAGGCGATTTGTCGTATAAGCAATTATTACGATTAAAATAAGAGAGAAAATTGTTCTAAAAGCAGCACTAAATTGGTAACTAAGTGCCCTACAACTTTCCCCATTTAACCAATTTTCTATCTCTTATAGTTTCCAAGATACCCATACATGTACACCCAATTTGGGCCACACTGTATATAAAAACGTTATTTAAAATTTGGTCAAAAGGGTATGCCAGTAAAGCCATGGGGGCGAATAACAAGATATTGTCTTTCATACATAATTCCCAAATGTATATTTTCCTAGTACTACAAAAAACCATGTTTCATTTAACTCTAAAATCTTACGCTCTTATTGAAACACCCTTCCTGGAGCTGAAATCCTGCCAATAGAATACACTATGACTCAACTTTCGTTTAGCTGTAATCAGTTATGTAAGAAATTTTGATTTATTTAGTATTTGGAAGTATGGAAAAAAATGCATTTTCTATTTTCCCACTTTTTGAGAATCTTACTGTTTACTTTATAATTAATATTTTTATTATTACAGGTCAATATAGTTTTTTCTAAAATTTGTTAATAAAATCTTAAATTTTGTTATAAGTATAGACTTTTTTTTAGATTAGGTTGAGAGTGGGACATAATGAAGTCACTTTAAGTTGGGTTGCGTTGGATTTGAATGAAAATAAATATTATATAAAACCCAACCCAACCAAATGATTTATGAAAAAAATTATACATTTTGCAGTGTTTTTAGCATAAATATATTTAAAAAAATATCTAAAAATTAAATCAAAAATATCTATTCATGTAACTGATTTCAATTATTCTAAAGTGGGAAAATTGTAAATGATTATAATCAAATTTTTTGTCATTTTTTGAAGCTAAAAATGTAATTTTCTCTTTAATAGTAAATTTCAGCTAAACGAAATTTGAACCCACACTATAGATCTTATCAAGTAAATCATCCAATCTGTTCATCATTCAACAAGACCTTATATTGTCCTAAAAGATATTAATGATGATGTATGTCTACGTATATACAATCCAGCACAGTAAATAAAAATTTACACTTAAAGAAGGTTTAAGATGTATCACTTTAGTTGCACTGTAGTTTATTAAAATACTTTATGACATAAAGTTCGTTGCTCAAAAAACGAGAAAAATATTTTCCTTTATCGGTATCAGAATAATTTTATTACATTCATGTTACATAATAAATCAAAATATAAGACGTGTTTATAATGCAACAATAAAAATATTTATTTAATCCGACAGGTTTTAAGGATTTTACTATACTTTGCATATTTGTAACTTGTTCGGAGTTATATAAATATGCATATTTGTTTTTTTCCATCCTGCATATTAAGTTTCATATTTTTTGCAAAGAAACGTTGCATAATGGCCGTATATTAGCAAACATAAATCAAAATATCGTTACGAGCCATCATTAGCAGAAGCACAAATTTCTTTGTTGAATTGCTTTAAATTACCGTAGATTTACCTGAATTACAGTACGTATTGTTGTTGACAGAAAGGATTAAAATGAATTTCTGTAGGTTGTTATGATTTGTTTTTTTTTACTCTTTACTAATATGAGAGATTATTTCTGTTTATGGATATATGGACTTAACACCATAGGTACCTATGCTCTTTAGGAATAATATTTGCTTAAAGGTTTAATATTATTTTTTAGAAAATTTTACCACTCTGGAAATAGTTTATTATATGTATTTATTTATAAACGGGCAAAGCCCAATAACATTTGAGCTTAACTTTTAAATTCACAACAGAAATACATAATTTAAGTGACATACATCACATACATAATCAAATAAAATAAATAATTAATAAATTCTAACTAATGTTTACTAACATTTGATCCAGAGAATTCGCTATGAGATTCAAAAAGGTCAGTGTTATGATGTTGGTTTGCTAATCTGATTGTGCTAGTGAGGAAATTATTAAGATCATAGTTAGTACGATGAATCTTGTTGTTCTCATTGGAGCATAAATATTAATTTTTTAAAATAGGTCTGGAGCTCCAGATTTCCCATGTAGGGTATTGTAAAAAGTGATAAGATCCCTCCTTTTATAGCGGGTAGTGATGGAGACCATATTTAGCATATTAAGTATATCTGCATCATTGACAGGACACAGTAGAGTGCTTTTAAAGCGACAGTAGTTCTCAAGTCTTAAGTAAACCTCCTAACGAAAACAAGCATCTAAAAAGTCTTGTTCATAGCATTATCGAAGTGTAGGCTTATATCCCTTATAGTACCGAGATAAAAAAAAATGAGTTTGGGGTTTATATTTATTTTACGCCAATAAAATTGGGTCAAAAGGTACGGAAAATTATTTTAAAAAATATTCGAAAGGGTTAAGGGAGGGATTTAGGGAGGACACAATTGTGTGTTTAGGGAGCCAACATTAGAAAAGCACAATTCTGAAACAAAATTTATTACTTTGTATGGAATGAAATAAAACAGTTTTTATCTTTGGTTAAACAAAGAAAAACATTACATTTTAGGCAACGCATTCTGGACCGACTTTTGCACCCTTCTAACCTGTATTTAACTGGGTTCTTCATTTCTTCATTCTTTGGTCAGTGTTCAAAACCATCAAAGCGTTTGTCTGCAGAGGGCAAACTGGAAGATATTCTTTTCTTTTTTATTTCATTTCCTTCAACGCTAGTCTCTTCCTCTATATTTTCTTGGCATTCTGTTTCCTCTAATACACGCTTCTTAGTACCGGCAATCAGATATTTCCCAAGATTAAGTCTAAATTCCGATAGATCCATAATATCTTTGCTCCGAAAGTTTTGACTATAACAATCCCTTCGATACTCCATTCAGCTGTTTACTATTGCTAAGTCGAACAAATGTAGGATGGCTTTAAGAGTCCATTTCCAGGTTCGAAAGAAAGATTGATAGTATTCCATCATCACCCATGTTTTCGTTGTATGATTTAACAACAGCTGGGCATGCTATGCCTGAACGTTTTTTTTCCTGTTTTATTCCATCTTTGCACCTCAGTTTCCGGCGGTCTTCCAAAAGCTGTGGATATCATTAAAACAAATTTATTATCTTTCCACTTTGTAATGCAAAGTTTATTATCGGTTTTAACAACTTCTTCTGTCTCTCCCCTAATCATTAAACTGTCTTGTTTAAAATCAAACCCTTTCACTCTGTTGGACATAATTGTAGCAGTTGCATCAATATTCAAACTCGTCAATTTGTTCATCAAAGCAATAGTTGAAAAGTATCTGGCTGTAGGTGATATGCATGGTTATACCCAAGCATCGCACGATAGTTAAATAAACGTTTATTTTTGGTTTACACCAGGTGGACATTTTTGGTTAAAGTTTAACTACAAATATCCGATAAAATGTCAGCGTGATATACGTTGAGGAAATTAATATTAAATTTATCTTATTCATTAGAAGGTTTATTAGAGGAAAGTCTCCTAATATGGGGTATTTTTTTTAAAACATTGTTATAAGAAAACGAAGTTAATTTTAAACACTACTTCCATATTTTACGAATCATTTGTCACTGTTTAAGGATTTGATAAAAGGAAAGATGTTAAAAATTAAATGCAGAAGAAAACATGCAACATTAAAAAAAAGTTGCACCACCCCATATTAGGAGCCATGGTATCCTAATATGGGGTACACCAAGTTCGTAATATGGGATACCCAATTTAATATGTAGAAACTAAAAATAACCAAAATATGTTTGTTTTTTTTTGTATAAAAGTATTATTTATTAAAGTAAATACCTAAAAGTTTTGTAACGTAAAAGTCACAAATATAGTGGCGTCTTTCACAACCAGTACACTCAACGTGAGCCCACTTGAAGCAGCCTTAGTACTTCACCCATTCCTCGCCTCTGACATTTTCAGAAAATGGACTTTCGGAAAACATACAAGTAGCATCTTCCTCAAAGTTTTCTACCTCGTCATCTGAATCTTGATATTCCGGTTCAAGAGCCCCGTCTTAAGAAGAAGAAGAACAGCAGGATACTGATTTCCCATTTTTTCGTTTTTGTTTAGCCACTGACAATTTTTTTTTCTGTTGGTTTGGTTTTAAATAACCAATTTTTCTTTTAGTGCCCGAAGTTGAAGGTAATTTTCTTTTTTCCGTGCTGCTTTCCAATTCTTCTTTGTAGGGCGTGCTAGTTATAACCGCAGCTTTACCACTTCTTGCACTCTGTTTTTTAATAATATCTTTAGAAGTAGTTGGAACAGGCATTAAATTTGCAGGAGTAACCTGTTTCAAAGCAGTAATTTGTCTCTCTGGGGTAATCCATCTCTCAGGGCTTTTTTCTTTTGGCTTGTTGTTATCTAATTCATCCTCTATTGTTTCTATTTCTATATTTTCTTCCTGAACTGTTTCTGCTTCTGCTAGTTCTTCACCAGACATATCCTGCACTTCTGCCACAAAGTCATGTTCTTTAAATATGTTTCTGTCAGGAGGGAACATTCCATTTTTTCTAAAGCCGTTGATGGCCGTGTCCATGGTGGTCGCTTTTATGTAGGCTTTCCCAAAAAGTTCTCCTATCTGATAGCCTGTTACTACACGTCCGGGATTCAACCTTAGCCAGTTTGTAATTTCCTGTGTGTAGTACGTTTTAAACGGAAACATAAAAGCAACGTCCAATGGTTGCATCCGATAAGTTGAATGTGGTGGAAGGCATATTATGTGAACATAATTTTCTCGCGCCACAGTTATGACCTCCAAATTTTTTGTGTGGGAATAATGGCCGTCAAGTATTAAAATCACTGGATCATCAGAGCTAAGCTTTGTCAGATTAATAAAATTGCGAAGCCATTCCACAAATATTTCTTGTTGAATCCAGCCAGATATATGGCACGCATATTTTGATCCTGGAGGAGTGCCTTTCATAAGCTCCATTTTCATGTTTTTTCGTGGGAAAATTATAAAGGGCGGTATGTATACTCCTGTTGCACTAAAACACATAACTGTGGTTAACAAAGACCCACGCTCAGCGGGGGTAATAGCACCGATTGGTATTTTCCTTTTTTTCCCACGACTTTAACGTGCTTGTGTTGCACTATGGTGAGGTCAGTTTCATCGCAGTTAAAAATTCTGGCTGGATTATGATTTATTTTTTCAAGAAGTGGCTCATACAAATCAAAAAATGCTGCAACATTTTCTCTAGTGAAGGATTTAATTCGTGCATATGATATTCCTTGAGGAGTTCGTAATGATAATTCTTTGTGCCTTGACAGAAAGCTGACAAACCATTTCTTCCCAGCAGATTCTTGGGCTACGCTAAATGGATTTTTTATATTATTAGCTTTGCATAAGCTATATGCCAATCTGCACACATCTTTGCGCGCCATTATCTTGGCGTTTTATTTTAACGGAGCCAGTCTCCCTGAGCTGTTGATTGACCCTTTCAAAAAGTGTCTGAGCTGGGATTCGCCTTTCGAGAAACCGCTTTTCATATAGTCGAAAAGCAGCTCTACCATTACATCGAACTTCCCCATAAATTAAAAACATATCGGCGTATTTAGCAAAAGTGTAATCTTCCATTACTTAACCGTAATAAAAAGACAAATTTAAAAAATACTGACAGTGGCAATGAATTAGAAATATTATTATTATTAAAATAATTAATTCAGGTGCTGTATCTTAGTTTGGTTTTAGTCAATTTCCACAAAAACGGTGATATTTAGATTCTACCGACTTTTACTAAGAGCACCTTTTTAATGTAAAAAGCATAGGAACATCATAATCTAATGCCCAAACGGGCAGAAATTAAAGTCTTAAAGAAATGTGATTCTGAAGCCCCTGGTAAATATTTTTTTTATTTAGTAGGTTAAAAAGAATAAACTTACTAACAATAATTTACCTTTCAAAATTGGTTGCGGTAGCTAAAGTAGTTGAGGAGCTATTAAAAAAAACTAGTTTTTAAAGGTTATTTTCAAAGAGCTCTAGCTCCCTGAGGAAGCTTTTCCGGACCCATGTTTTTATGAACTTTTGTTTTTCTTTTGACGTTTTCTATCTGCCCTAGAAGTTTGTAACATGATCAACGGAACACCCTGTATATTTAAATTTAAATATTTTAATTATAAAGAAACTTCTGAAACAAATAAGTCTAAGTATATTGATTATCACTTGATCACAACAAGTTAATCT
Source organism: Anthonomus grandis grandis (assembly GCF_022605725.1). Taxonomy (NCBI): domain Eukaryota; kingdom Metazoa; phylum Arthropoda; class Insecta; order Coleoptera; family Curculionidae; genus Anthonomus; species Anthonomus grandis. Next base: position 29,947,848 of record NC_065555.1, read on the forward strand.
CCATTTTATCGATTACGTAGGTAAAATAATCCTCCTAAAATTAGAAATATAAAAAAACCTAAAATATTTAGTTATATTAAAGACAATAGGTATAGCGGACGACACAGAAAAATGGAACACTTAATAACTTTTTTACTTTTTAAGATAAACAAATAAGATTTAGCATATGGATACTTATAAGAGCATCTTTTGCCATATTCTATTATTTTCCATCACTTTCGGTCTAACAGGAAATGACAATCTCTTTTTTATTTTAAATAGGACAATGGATATATTATTATGTACATATTTTGATAGAAAATAATATTCTGAGAATAATGATACCGCATTTGCTACTTTTTGCTTTATATTAAAAAAAAATTTTTTTTTTTTAATTTTAAAATAGGGTGCCATGAATACGTTGAAAGTTTTAGTTTTTAATCAGGTAATCACGGAAAAATAATAATCATTGTATTTTAGTACTTGAATATTTTACATGTCTATTTAAAATTTCCAAACCAGTATTTTTGGTCTTTACTTTATTTTTTTGTCAATAGCACGTTATTGGGAACACCACTTTTAAAATGCAGATTTTTTTACCAATAATTTTATATAAATATTTCTTAAATTAATTAATAAATAAACCCATAAGAAGAAAAACGTCAAAAAAATTAACGAATTTAATAATTAAGGTCAATAAAAATAGCACAGATGGATTTGATTTATTCAATAACAGGGGACTTTGTAATGACACGCCTGATGCAATATTTTCTTCAATACCTTAATACTACATGTTTTATTTAACATTTACCTAACATAATGTAGGTACACACACATGGTAAACAAACAAAAAAAATATTAGGTTTATAAATTATTTTAATATAAAATTTAATCCTTTTTACATGTATTCTTCGAAATGATCACCTTCTTTTCTAATGAAAGTACGTATTCGCGGGAATATAACAACTTTTTTTTCTTTGGTTGACATTTCAAATGTTAGTAAATACTAAAATTCTTTAAAAAAAACTGCGGCAAATTTATTTGAATAACAAATTATTCCTCCTATTCAAGAAATCAAAGCTTTCTATGCTAATTTTATTAATTAAATGCGTTTATTTATGTAACATACAGTGTTTTTCTTTTTATAATTTCTAATACATTTCTACATGGTCGAAATTTAAAGTTATTATACAAGGTGCCTCCGATTAAGTCGGCACTATTGGTATCTTTGTTAATATTTAAGATACAGGGTCGGTTAAATTAGCAAACTAGTAGGATTTTTTCTGTTGATTAAAATGATGAAAACAGAAAAAAAATTGAACATCGCGTTTTCCAGAAAATGTGAAAAATGTACTTAAATAACAAAGTTATATTAAGCGATATTAATAATTTTGTCTAATTTAGGCAAGTTGGCCTTGAACTTTTCGAGAGCAAAACAAATAAATCATTATTTGATTAATAAAATGACAGTATCCGTAGACAGTACGTTAAATAAAGAAGAACTGAGAGTTACATGTTACGCATATTGAAAAATGTGATAGATATGTTAGAATGTCGACATACAAGGTGTATGTCGAAAAAATAGTGACAGAGCGCTAGAAGAGTCCCGCCAGAGATTCCAGACTCACAACTTGCCAAACCGTAGATACTTTTTAAATCTCTACAGAAAATTTAGAAGTATCGAAAACCTGTTTAAAAGAACTAGAAGAAGGAACCAATTATTTATAGTAAGCGAGGATGTTGAAATTTCTATTTTGTCATATTTTGAAGCTCATATGGAAAACTCAACTAGAGATTTAGCAAGAGCTTACGGTGTGAGCTTAGTAACAATTTGGCGGGTCTTAAAGAAACACAAATTTGTGCCATATAAGTATCGACCAATACAAACATTGTTGCCTGGCGATAACGAAAGAATACTTGCTTTTTGCAACTGGTTACGTAATGCATATGAAGCTAATGATAATATTTTAAACCGTATAATTTGGAGCGACGAAGGTAATTTTTCAAACAAAGGTATGTATAACCGTAAAAATGTACACTATTGGTCCCAAAAAAATCTTTTCCTTACTGATCCCAGAAATCCTTAAAATCAATTTAGTATAAACGTTTGGTGCGGCTTAATAGGAACCCAAGTAATAGGACCTGTGTTTTATGATGGCACTTTGACTGGAAGGAGATATGTTGATCTCATATTATCTGGAGCGCCGGAATTATTTGGATAATGTTAACTTGGAGAGACGGCATCAAATCTATTTTCAACAGAATGGAGCACCTCCCCATCAACTAAATGATGTAAGAATATTACTTAATAGACTGTTTGACGATAAATGGATTGCGACACGTGGCCCGATTCGTTGGCCACCTAGGTCACTAGACCTAACCCCTCTAGATTTTTATTTTTGGGGTTACATAAAAAATGAAGTGTATAAAAAAAAATACAGAACCGTTGATGGACTTCAAACACATATTAGGCAAATAATTAGATCAATAGATAGAGGATCAATCTTAAAAGCTAAAAGACGTGTGCTTAAGTGTGCTCAGAAATGTATTGAACAAGATGGCGATGTTTTTGCTCATTTATTGTAAATTAGTAGTTTTACTTGATGTCATTTATTTCAAAGCCAACTTGCCTAAACTTGACAAAATTATTAATATCACTATAACTTTGTTATTTGAAGTTTAGACTATTAGTGTAAATAAACTTTTTTATTAAGAAAATTATTATCTTTTGATTTACGTAAGAATATACAGGGGATTCCACTTAACAAAAGTACATTTTTCACATTTTCTCGAAAACGCGATGTTCCATTTTTTTTTCTGTTTTCACCATCTTAATCAACCGAAAAAATCCTACTATATATTAATATTATAGTTTACTAATTTAACCAACCCTGTATCTTAAATATTAACAAAGATACCAATAGTGCCGACTTAATCGGAGGCACCCTGTATATATATAACTATATAATACATGTTATTCTGTACCTGTAAGTGTTATAAACACACACAAGTATTTATTTACTTAAGTGCTTTTTTGAAATTGGAAATATAAATTTGTGACTCCACTATAAACTTATGTAACATGTACATATAACATTGTTTTTCTAAGCCTTAACAGATTTCGACGACAAAATTAAATTGGTATAATCCATCAATGGAATATTCATCCAGTTTAACATTTGTTAAGAATATGATGTTTTGTAATAAGGGTTCCTACTTTTCTAGAAAAGTATAACCGGGAGTAATTTCAACAGACGTTTCTAGGAAATGTTAAATAAACCTACATAAATAAAAAACAGAACCTGAAACTATCTACTTTCATATTATGTACATACTTTAACTGTGCATTGTTTCACAAAAAAAAAAACAAATAATTGCCGACGGTTACGTTAATAACTGCCCGAGTCATTCGGCCGCCACAGGCTTAAATTCGACACACAGGATGTCAGGCAAAAAAAAATAAAATAACAAAACAAACCATCCTTAATTTATTTAATTAGTACAGAAAAAACAACGTTCCCAGTCTGCTGACTGAAAATGGCAACCAATGTAATTTTCCATATAATAAGGATCATTTTCAAATATGGTAGGAAACTATTATTACGGGAACGACGTGACGTGATTGGCAGGTTTTGTACACAAAGGACTTTTTAGGGTCCGCCCATCAGTCGGTTCGGTCACGTGATCGGCGAGAGGGGTTCGTCGCGACAGCAATCGACACCCTTTTTATAGGGTGTAAAGTACGATGGTATTCATTTTAATTCAGGTAATAACAGAATAACTTGTTAATAATATGGTATAATATAATATGGTATATTTCTATTTATCAGGTAGAGGTAATACGTTTTATATCTTGAATTTATAGGCCCTGTCTCGTTGCAAAAGTCAAATATTGGAGTTATGAAACTACCACAACTTAAATAGTTGATTTTTCTGATGTATTATTAAATTTATTGGATCTTTTTAAAATACAATTTATAATAAAAAACTATTTTAGGTTTTTGTCTTTCAGATGAACTAGAGTTTTTATATTTTCAGTTATGGACTATATTTTAATATAGAGTAGTGGATTCACACTAAGTGCTTTTAGGGCGGCAGATTTCGTAAAGATCGGGGAAATTAGAACCATAAAATTCGGGAAAAATGTGTACAATACTTAAGTGAATAATACACGTAATGAATAAAAGTGATTTATGAATCTTGGGAATATTTTTCATATGAATGAATTCGTCTTTGTTGTTTCAGAGTCAATGCAATGTAATAGTATCATTTCTAACATTTGAATGATCGTCCCAAGAGAGAATACGATTTTTCTTGAAATTTTTACCGAAGCAGCTTCCTTTTTTAATACACTTGATGCATTGTACAATTATTTTAACGTACCTATGAATTGCTTGGCCATTATACAGTGTGTGTCAGCCAAATGGAATAAATTAGCTAATAAATAGACGGGAGCGTGTTGGAAAAAACGCTCGAACACGTCGATTGGTTTTTATAGTTGCGCATTTTTTTTCATAAATACATTTTATACAGGGAGTATCAGATAACGGTGGCCAATACCAACTTGCTTAGTTTAAATATAACACCCTGTATGCTAATTAATTTTTAGATTCCTCAGATCATTTTAGACATATTTTGTATACAATGTCCTATATCTATCTTTGACTGTTTCGGAAATATTAATTAAAATTCAAAAAATAACATTTAGAAAAGAAAATTATTTATTTGCCGAAAATTGTTACAACATATTCGAAAACTTACACATAATACAATAATATCAAGGTAGGAGATGTTCAAAATGCTCGCCACGAACGTCTTGGCAACACCCTACCCGTAAATAGAAATTTCTTCTAACGTTACTTAACATCTCAGGTGTGATCGATCTAGTTGCCAGGATAATTCGTCTTCGTAAGTCAGCTAAGTCAGTGGGTTTAGTTTTGTATACAATAGTTTTCACATATCCCCATAAGAAAAACTCTAATGGCGTAAGATCAAGATACCGTGCTGGCCATTCCATCGATCCTCGCCTCCCTATCCACCGATCTGGAAATATTTGGTTGAGGTACTGCCGGACTTTAATTGGTAGTGGAGTGGTGCTCCATCTTGTTGAACCTATATTATCATATTCGCTGGAACTTGTGGGTTTCCTGGATCAGGATACAAGTTGGCCAACGTTGGCACTACATTATTTTGAAGCAATTCTAAATAATTATCGCCATTCAAATTGCCTCAATAAAAAAGGGACCTATGATCTGATCTTCAATAATTCCTGCCCACACGTTAGCTTTTTCAGGGTATCGAGTATTGTCTTCTCTCGTCCAGCGAGAATTTTCTCTGGACCAATAGCGGCAACTTTGACGATTAGCATGACCGTGAAGAGTAAAGGTGCACTCATCAGAAAACATAACATGTTCTAATTGGATCACATTGCTGTCTAACATTGCCATCATTTGTTCACAGAAATACATTCTCCTGTCAAAATCGTCTTCCGTGAGCTCCTGGGTGCGTATAATTTTATAGGGATGCATTTTGTTTTATTTTAATATTCTAATAACTAATGAATAGCTAATATCGAGTACTGGGGCTGCTTTCCGAGTAGATGTATGTGGGTGTTCCTTAAACTCAAGCATAACAGCAAATTTGGTATCCTCAGTTATTGCATTAGCAGCTGCTTTTTTTACCTGCCTAACATAGCCCAGCTCACGGAATTGCTTTTCTATTTTACTAATTGTCCCTTGGTTAACCGCCTTTAACAGGCGGCAAATTTGGAAATTTTTCGTGAAATAAGCAAGTTACTTCCATTTGCGTCCGTGTATTATCTCCATAGCCAATCATCTGTAGAATTGTTATTTTGTGCATTTCTGTTAAATGAACCATTTTTCTGGCTTGTAGTTAATGAAATTCAAACGACTATAGCACTGACGACTACTTCTCTCATGCAACATGAGTCAACATTAAATGAATAATTTTAAATTGGCATTTTAAACCATAGTAAACAACAATTTTTAGTTTTTTTTATTCTCATATCAATAAAAAGGAATGCTGAATTAATTTTTGCTTGCTTTATCATTACCAAGACCTAAATGAGCAAGAAGTATTAAGTGAGTTGTAGAGAATCTTGAAAAATAAATAATTTTCTTTTCTAAATGTTATTTTTTGAATTTTACTTAATATTTCCGAAACAGTCAAAGATAGATATAGGACATTGTATACAAAATATGTCTAAAATGATCTGAGGAATCTAAAAATTAATTAGCATACAGGGTGTTATGTTTAAACTAAGCAAGTTGGTATTGACCACCGTTATCTGAAACACCCTGTATAAAAAGTTTTTATGAAAAAAATAATTTATTCCATTTAGCTGACCCACACTGTATAAAAACCACAACTGGAAAAAACCTTGTCGGCAACAAGATGAGCACCTCGTCAGAAGACAAAATAAAAATGTTTAATCAACACTATGAAAAAATCGTTATAGCTTATTCTTATCTTATTTAAAACTTAATCTTATTTGAGAAAGATGTAAGTAAAAATCCGATAATGCGACAAAAACTAGGGGACTTGGGCGACTAGAAACGGATTTCACACGGATCCTGTAGAGTTATGTAGATCAAATGGTACTTATTACTAATACACTATTCTATTTTAGAGGATTTATTTTAATTTACAACTAATACTTATACATATGTGTTAAAGGAATCGAAAAACATGATAGAGAACACAACGACCTTATTTTCACTCAATATTGAAGTAAGTGTTCTGTTAAGAAACACTGTTGTAGCTATAGCTTCCTGCCAAAAAACTTTGTTCAATTTGCTTGAAAATGATTATACGACATTTTGCTTTATCTAAAATTGTGCAGTTATACCTCTCCGCCACTCCATTTTATTTAGGTGTTCTTGGTATGGTATATTCGACTTTGATTCCCTTTTGCTAGCACAAATTATTCATATAATGTGATAAAATATTCTACTGGAAAATGAGAGTAATGATCTATTAAAGAAATAATTTTTTTCATATCACTGTGTGAGCTAGAATTCGGATAATAAGGGATAAGGATCCACAAAGATCACTTGAGAAAAATTCCAAAATATTTTTAAAGTTTTTGTCATCTGATAACCTCTTGAAAGGTTTCCTTGTTTACTTCCCTTCCATACAAATATCACATATTGCATTCGGGACATATTTTGAAGAATGTCCCATTTCTTTGTGTCATAAGTCATTCTCCTTATAAACAGATGTTTCATTTATATAGACATATATTCATAGGCATTACTTAGAAAAGAAAACTAAAATTGAACTATGTGAGGCACTCGTACTATCACACTTTAACTTCGCGGATAGTGTTTATGGTCCTTTCCTGGATAAAACACAGGCTCGGAGAGTGCAAAAGGTTCAAAACTCATGCATACGTTTTATATGTGGCATAAGACGTGAACAACACGTCTCACATAAGCTTAAAGAACTTAGCTGGTTGTCAATGTTCAATAGGCGTGTACTGCACTCGGCTTGTCTGTTTTATAACATCATTAAATTTCAGTGTCCTATCTATCTCAGTAGGAAAATTGTTTACAGAACTGATGTTCATAATATAAATATACGTAGAAAGCACATCCTTACGATCCCCAAGCACAATAAGGAACTTTTTAAAAGAGGATTCTCTTATAACATAGCGTCAACCGTAAATACATTTCAAGTTACTCATTTTAACACATCTTTATCCTGTTTCAAAAGAAGAATCAGACAGCAGCTTCTCAGTGAATGAGTTTTTATGGGCGTTTATATGCATTTCAGAAAAAAATTAGATATTATATGCATACATTTTTTTTTCTGACCAGAGCTTAATAGTTTTACCGTGTACTATCTCTGTACCGCTCAACATAATGAACCGAGTTATCTAGCTTTTCATTATTGTATTGGGTTTTATTAGGCTTAGGTTAGGTAACTAAATGTAAGTACGGTTTAGAATTTTTCTACGGCTTTAACAGCCTCTCCTTTGAGAGAGAAGCTGACTATAAAGGACATTTGTTTCATTTATATATTTGTTTTGTATTTGCAAAATTGTTATAATTAATTGGAACAATAAAATGATTTATTATTATTATTATTATTATTATTATTATTATTATTATTATTATTATTATTATTTGCTACACTATCAAATTCTTCATTTCAGTTTAATTTTAACATGTACAATTTACAATTCAAATTTTTCTTTACAAGAATATTCCCACTCTGACTTATTAGCACTTCTTTATTTTGAAAAGCAATCATAAAACCCTTCGATTAATTTTTTTTACAGCTAGCAAATTATGTGTTACATTTTTGCAAACAAAAACATTGTCTAACCTAACTTAAGCCATACCTAATTAAAGCCATACAGAAATTATACATATGCCTTCATGATTTGCCCTAACATATTCACCAGCCTTTGAAACCTTTGTGATTAACTTGTTTCTTATTTACTTAAAATTGCTCTAATTCCTCAGTAATTAAGTGATTAGGACATATTGAATCAACTACAATCGTAATGCTTATATTTTGGCTTTGACTTTCTTCTTCAGCAACGTTCACCTTTGGACCTTCCCTTTTATTCTTAAAACAGTCCACCTTCTTGTTTTCAATCTTTCCATACAAATAACGTTTAAAACGGAATTTATTCTTAAAGGTCTTCTTCGGGTTGTTACTATAAAGTATAGGATAAATTAACCTTATGTCGCTCTTCTTTAGCCAAAAACTTGCTTTTGACAAAATCAAGTGTGACTGTATTATTTGGTTGAGAGAAAATGACATCAATGGCTGTCACAACACTCTGATATTGAGGATCTGATATAAAGGCTAAAAGCTGACTTAGAATTTCATTATCATAAATTTTATCACCTGCATTTTTTAAATCAGGAACTGTTCTCCGAAATTCTATATAGCTACTCAAAGACTCACTTTCCTGGTACTTCATGTTCCTTAAATTCCTCTAGAGCTGCACCTGGAAGGCTATGCCACTTTTGGCATAGGGCCAATTTAAAGTAATTATTATTTCGGGTACGGTAAAGTTAAAGAGACGTGTAAAAACCGATTTTTTTTTTAAATTTTTGCATAGATATTGAGTGTGGTCAAGATATTTATAAAAAAGTGAGGATGATTGGAAAAAATACAAAATTTGGAAATTATGAAGATTTTTCTACATATGTTAAACACGTAATTATTGCCGGCTTGCACAAGGTTTTTTAGCTCTTGATTTTGCTATAATTAAAAAATATATATATTACAGCTATTATGGAACTTTATGGGGGCTAAAATTGTAAATATATAGGATTTTTTTATCGCTTTGTACTCCTATAATTACATATTTTGTAATTTACACACACGAAAAATAAAACAACAACCTTATTGACAAAAATGGAAGTGGCTTCACTATGTCTCCAGTAGTATTTCTTGGTTTTGTCTGGAACACTTTTTAGCACACAGGTTTTGTCAAGCACACCCACATGGAGCGCTAGCCCCGTGTATGTGTATACAAAGGCGCAAAGACATCTTTGTGTCTATAATTGCCATTTCCTAACTGTGGCGTCGTAGTTTTCTCGCACAGGTTTGAGAAGTGAACTAACAACTGATGTTTGCTTGAAGGACCATATTTATTTAACAAAGGCACAACACATGATAGGATCGACAAAAGGGTGCGCAGCCGATAATGGATTCTTAAATTCCCTGAGTTTTATTAGACTTAAAAGATGAGATGACGCTAACGCTACCGAAACAGGGACGAGACTCTCATAACGCCTACACGGCCGGCCGTCACAAACATTTTCGACGTTGTCACGTAGAGCACATATTAGTATGGACTTATTAAATATAAATGGTTAATAATATAAAAAATTAATATCGTTTAGTTCCTAACATAGTCCCCCTCTTGAAAGGCTATGACTTTCAACAAAATCAATACAATTAAACTACTTATTGGTTAAGGTAGTACTAAACACTTCTAAACATCTAGGTAAGTATCCTACCCAACCCCATGGACACGAAAAAGAAATTAAATCTAAAATTCATACTTATAGATAGATTTAACTTAAATTATAATATTAGTTTTAATTTTAAACAGATTAATATCTTAATATTAAATTCACATTCACAGAATGTCCTTTTAGTCTTTAGCTTTCATCTTCTGGACTAGGCATTGGAATTACTCGACAAATGCCTCTTTTAAATGTTCCATTTCGGGTTCTGACGCTGATCGCTCTGACAATACCATCTTGGCCGGGGTGGACTTGGACAACTCGACCCATAGGCCAAACCATAGGTGGTACGTTGTCCTCTTTCAGCAGCACCAAATCGCCAATCTTAATTTGCCTCTGCTCCTCGCTCTGGTACCATTTATTTCTTTGCTGTAGGTGATTCAGGTACTCCTTTGTCCACCTACTCCAAAAGTGCTGTCCCATTTGTCGAACAAGGAGATATCGCTTACTGTAGTTCGTCTTCGCCTCCAGCAAGTTTCTTTCAGGCACGGCCGTTAATGCTTCTCCAATTAATAAATGTGCTGGAGTGAGGGCTTGTAGGTCAGAGGGATCGGAAGACATAGGAATGAGAGGTCTTGAATTTAAAACCGCTTCAATTTGACATATAAGGGTATAAAACTCTTCATAATTGAGATTAACGCCGTTCAAAATTCTTTTTAAGTAATGCTTGCATGATTTAATAGCTGCTTCGTGCAAGCCGCCAAAATGGGGTGTACGAGGAGGTTGAAAATGCCAATTAATTTTTGACTGAATTAAATAATTTTGAAACTGTGATGATTCGATGAGACCTCGTATATTTAACATTTCGTTGTTGCAGCCCACAAAGTTGGTAGCATTATCGGAGTATATATCAGTACAGAATCCCCGACGAGAGATAAATCTTTTGAGCATCGCAAGAAAACCGTCACTGGAGAGATTTGTAACTACCTCGATATGACACGCCTTTGAGGCTAAGCAAACGAAAACGCAAACGTATCCCTTTATCACTTTATTTGACCGGGTTTTGCTATCCTTTAACTCGAAAGGCCCGCCATAATCGACCGCAACATGTAAAAAAGGTCGCGCAATCGTTACGCGAGCTCCCGGTAAAACGCCCATCTTGGGAGATATTTCGCTATGGGGGTTAACCTTAAAGCAAATTACACATTTTCTAACGAAGTTTCTAACTACTTGCTTGCCCTTTAAAGGCCAGAATTTTTGCCTAACGTGTGATAGTGTTCCTTGAATACCCGCGTGAAGAGATCGTTTGTGTTCGAAGTCTATGATTAAATTAGTCAAGTCATGTTTGGATGGTAATAGTATTTGATGTCTTTCATCATAACTCAATTCGTTTGAATTTTGGCATCTACCCCCAACCCTTATAATGTTGTCTGAATCCAAAAAGGGAGCTAGACACTTAAGTTTACTTTTATGAGAAACAGTACCATGTTTCTGTAGATGTTGCAGGTCAAGTTGAAATGACTGTTTCTGAGCTAACTTAATTAAGCACTTAAAACTATTGTCAACTGCAGAAATTGATAAACGTCCAGTTTGTCTCTGTAAAGGATATTTTATATTATTGAAAAACCTCATTAAAAATGCAGTGACACGAATCAATTTATAAAGATCTGAATATCGCGAAAATGTGTCAAAGTCTACTACGTCGACCTTAAGACAGGTCTTTACCTCTGAAACGTCTGTTACATGGGAAAAATTTGAGATATGGGAGTTAATTGGCCAGTATTGAGGATCACGTAAAAAATCAGGTCCATGCAACCAAAGATCTGATACAATTAAATCCCTTAGACTAGAGCCTCTAGAAATTATATCCGCAGGATTTAATTGAGACGGAATATGATTCCAGCACTTTATTTTAGTAAGCTGCTGTATTTCGGCAACCCTATTAGAAATAAAGGTTTTCCAGGACCTTGGTTCTCTAGATAGCCAACATAAGACGATTGTGGAGTCTGTCCACAAAAAGATTCCATTAATATTGATTTTAAGTGCTTCCAAACACTTTACAAGCAATCGAGACAGTAGCAAAGCTCCCAGTAATTCGAGCCTTGCCAAACTGATGGATTTCAATGGGCTTACGCGTGATTTTGCGCACAATAAATGTGAAGCTGTGGTACCATCAAAATCTATAGAACGCAAATAGATGCAGCACGCATAAGCACGCTCGCTGGCATCCGAAAAGCCATGCAGTTCTATTACCTTAGGATTTTTGACAAGAACGTGTCGATTTATATGCATCATACCCACTTGAGACAATTCGTCACTAAAGTCTGACCACTCGTCAAGAAGGTGGGGAGGAATTTCCTCATCCCAATCAAGTTTTAGGACCCATAACTTTTGTATGATTAATTTGGCTCTTATAGTAAGAGGACCCAACATACCCAAGGGGTCAAAAATCTTAGCCACAAAGCTTAGAATGCTTCTTTTCGTAACTGATGCAGAATTATTGGAAAAAGATTGTGAGTTATATTCAAATACGTCCTGAGAAGGGATCCATGAAATTCCTAAGGTTTTTACACTTGAACCATCGGTGATTGTGTATTTTGATTAACCCTGGTCATCGGAGTTTATTTCCTTAAGGACTTCAGAACTATTTGACTGAAATTTGCGGAGATCAAAACGATATCTGGACAAAATTTCACAAAGATTCTTTCTTAAAGTTATCATGGATTGAACATCATTAACGCCCGTGATACAATCATCCACGTAGAAATCGGAGCCTATTATTTCACTCTCCAAAGGAAATTCATCTTTCGTATCGATTGATATTTGTTTAAGACACCGCGTGGACAAATAAGACGCCGATGCAGTCCCGTAAGTGACTGTATTAAGTTGATAATGTTTCACTTTTTGATCTGGCGATTCACGCCAAACAATTCGTTGCAAATTTCTTTCATTTTTATCAATTAATATTTGCCTATACATTTTCGCGAGATCACCAATTAGGCAAATGTTATGTTTTCTAAACCTAACAAGCAGTGAAAATAAATCATCCTGTATAGTCGGACCTATTTTTAGGACATTATTTAATGACAGATTATTAGGTGAGGATTTACAAGCCGCGTCAAACACTACGCGGAGTTTTGTTGTAGTGCTTTCTGGTTTTTCTACGCTGTGATGCGGTTTATAGTAAATTGGTGTCTCCGATTTAAAGTCTCTAGAAATTTCTGACATGTGATTTAATTGTAAATATTCCTTCATAAAACCTTTATATGCCACGTCAAGAATTTTGTTTTTAGACAATCGTCTTTCGATCGCGTAAAGTCTGTTTATCGCGGTTTCTTCCGTATTTCCTAAATCCAAATAATTTTCCTTTAAGGGAAACTTTACGATAAATCTACCACTCTCATCGCGAGTTGTGGTTTCGCAAAAATGATTTTCGCATTCTATCTCTTGATTGGTCATTTTAGAACGAGGATTAGGTGCTACCTCTTCTACCGACCAAAATTTTTCTAAATCAAAAGTCTCTTTTTCTTTAGGATTTTGGATAAAATAGCAATGTGACAACATAGCATCAGCTTTAAATGTCTGTCCTTTAGAAGGAACTTGACCTGCCACTATCCACCCAAATAAAGTTTTTTGTAGGATAGGTAGACCCTTTCCTAGTCTAATTTGACCAACAGAGAGTAATTCGTAAAAGACTTCAACTCCCAATAGCATATCAATATTAGAAGGTATATTAAACTCGGGATCTGCTAAAGTTAACTCGGAAGGAATCTTAAGATTTGAAGTATCAAAATAAATTTGTGGAGATATATTAGTAATGGTAGGTAAGACATAAAATACTAGTTTAGTATTATACTTAGTGTGTCTTGAAAATATTTGTAAATCGGTTTTTTCAGTTATATTCGATTGTATTTGATTAATACCTATTATAGGCATATCAACCGGTTTAGTGTCAATATTTAGTTTTTTAATTAAAGACTTTGTTACAAAATTTGATTGAGAAGCGCTGTCTAACAACAATCGACAAGGTACAAACTCCCCAATATTATTTTTTACATTAACAACAGCAGTGGATAAAAGATTAAACGAACCCAGGGAATTTTGACACGAATTTGCCATCACGTGATTTACAATGTTTGTACAAGTTTCCTGTTCCGAAGAATAAAACGATTCGCCACCAGAAATATCTTTAGATACTAAAACTTGAGAAGAACTGGGCTCTTCATTTGGTACAGCGCAAGCGTTATTTTCATTTTTATAACCGCGTGATTGATGCAACAGTGTGGAATGTTTTTGTTGGCAAATTCTACAACCCGATCCTCTACATTCAGATGTTTTATGACCGTATCGTAAGCAGTTTGTACAAAGCCTTAATTTTTTAACTTGTATATAGCGATCATTAATGGGTAAACTTGTCACAAAGGAAAATTGAATGAGAACTTTTACAAAATTGACACTTTGGTATGTAATTATTTGTATTTGTAACAAATGACTTTGAAGCCTTATTAGTGCTAGGCCAAACAGGCACATTTGAAAGAGTTTTTGTGTCTAGAGCTTCTAAAAGCTGACATCTTTGTTCCATACAGTCGATAAAATTATTAATCGTAGGAGAATTTATGTTTTTGGAAAAAACTTCCCATTCTCTTTTAGAGTTTTGATCTAGTTTTGAGCTTAAAATGTGAATTAAAAGCGTATTCCAATCCACGACATTTTCTCCTAAGTTATCTAAAGAGCGATAGTTTTTTAGGAAATTATTTAAAAATGTTCTTAATTGTCGATGCGATTCTTTATTTATCGACGGATAATCTACAATTTCTTTAATATGTGCATTAATTAACACCTTTTTATTTTCATACCTACGTGTAATTAAATCCCAAGCAACCTGATAATTCGCATCTGTCGGCAATAAAGAAGCAATAACATTCTTTGCCTCACCCTTTAAAGCGCTCTCTAAATGATAAAACTTCTGAACATCAGCAATTGTTCTGTTATTATGCACGATCGCGGTAAATAAATCTCTAAAACGCTGCCAATCCCCGTACGATCCGCTAAATTTCGGAATCGCGAGCTGTGGTAGATTTAATGATACGCTTGGCAACGCCGCCGCCGTCATCGTTGGTATCGCGGAAGAATAAACAGTTTCCGTTACAGCGTTCACGTTCTCCCCTCCTACCCCTTGCCCCAGTACGGGCGGATGGTCAACAGAGAGCCGCGTAAGCGGAACTGCTGACGCGGACGTGCGCGGTGGAACCAGCTGGGACTCGCTTGATTCGTTAGGAATTTGAATTGAATGACGGGAAGTGTCCGTCGGATTTATGTTTGTATGAAAGGCAACAGGGCTAACACGTTCAAATGTAAGCAATATTTTCTTTGCTCTTTCAAGAGCATCGTAATATCGTGATTCGAAATTATCTCGTTCATCTAGTTGCGCAGTTTCATTATAGTCGATTGGAAAATCACTAAGAAGTAAATCTTCAAACTCACTTTGTATTTTAATAAATCTTTCCAGTATCGATTGAAAATTATTCATTCGCGAATCTAAGTAAATTTTAGTACGATTTTTCTGGTAAAATTCGTCTAAACATGTCTCAAATCTGGTCATTTCACTTTTAAGTACCGATCTTTCTTTTTTAAGACGTTGAATGTCAAATTCGGGAGCGTTTCCTGCGGTAGACATTTTGTTGTTTTTTAAATAAAAACGGATTAAAAATGCTCAAAAGATTCACAAGCGTGGGACTAATGAATAAGTAAAAGGTCAAGCAAAAAAAGGGGTATAAATAAATAAACACACAAGCGTCTTTATTATAGAAATTTGACAAAAATATGTATATGAATATATATGCGCTTTGGCTATACCTATGACCTTTACTCACACTGAGTTTAGCCTATGAATAGTTTTTGTTTATTAATTTACTGTATTTATACACATACGTCATTTATATTTATACAACAAAGCCCCATCGACTCATTGTATATTTATGTTTAATAAAACAAAGGTTTTACGTACCTAATAAATCATGCAAGTTTGCTTTTTGTTGCATAAGACAACGATTACTTATTATTAACCCTTATATGGCTTTGAAATAGCTTTAATTAAAGACAGAAGGATTTAATATGATTGATATGATTGATGGGGTTTGAGAATTTAAGGAATAGAAGGACTGACCTTTAGCTTTAGCTGCACATCAATATCAAAATGGAACCACGTCACCATACCATGTCTTGAAGCCTGAATTTGATTTCTGCTGGCTGCTGGTTTCTATGCGGGTCGAAGGCCAATGTGGCGTCGTAGTTTTCTCGCACAGGTTTGAGAAGTGAACTAACAACTGATGTTTGCTTGAAGGACCATATTTATTTAACAAAGGCACAACACATGATAGGATCGACAAAAGGGTGCGCAGCCGATAATGGATTCTTAAATTCCCTGAGTTTTATTAGACTTAAAAGATGAGATGACGCTAACGCTACCGAAACAGGGACGAGACTCTCATAACGCCTACACGGCCGGCCGTCACAAACATTTTCGACGTTGTCACGTAGAGCACATATTAGTATGGACTTATTAAATATAAATGGTTAATAATATAAAAAATTAATATCGTTTAGTTCCTAACACTAACTACTATCCCATTCTCTTAAGGGACCCCTATAGGACTTAAACGACTACCTAACCCACTATTTAGCGCCAAGCCAAGGTTCCAATCCCTTTTTGCAATCCCAACTCCACATGTGCGTCAACCACACGGTCCCATGTGTGCCCGTCTTGTATGCGCATATATTATGATTACATAAATAATACTTACCTATAATGAGACACGACAGAGAATTACGATAATCAATAATCATACTAGTACAGCAGCCACTCCCAATAAATAATATTTGTTGACGTAAGTGACATTTGACAGTATTCTTTATTTGTGAATTAATCCGTATTTACATATTTGATATTCCTGATTTGTGTGTGGAAATTTGTGTTTATGACCTAAAGAAGTGATGTAAATCCTTCTAAGTTACAGAATTTGGTTATTTAAGACTTTTAATTTAAATTAATAGCATATATCATGATCAACGTGATGGCTAGTCGCAAATAGAGTGTAGTTAAGCCGGGTGTAATTGTGAATTATACGTGAGTAGAAAATCCTTTATAGTTTTGCATTTTTTCACTTCATCCTCACTTTTTTATCAATAAAATGTTCAAACTCAACATTCTATGTAAAAATTTTCAAAAAAAAGGGTTTTTAGACGTCCCTTTAACTTTACCGGATCCATTTCCTTTGCAGTAGTCTTATTTTGGATCATTTCAATTATACTGTCAGAAATACATTGTACAATAATGTTCCTGGCTTTCAGGTCATTCTTCTTTCATGAAGCTAACTTTTTACCATCTACTGGGGTTTCCACAGTTAAAACTCTCAAAAAAAAGTTAGTAACTCTGAATTCCCAGTCACTAAATTCGTTCGCATCAAATGGTTTTAAGCTTACAGTGAAGGTATTTCCCGAAATTTTCAATTTTCTTGGCTTTTTTATTCACGCTTGTATTTACTAACCTATAAATCTTTCCTGTGTCACAAATCCCGATAAATACACTATTTAGCACCGATCTGGGCCCATCACCTGTAGAGTTACGTAGATCAAATGATGTTTATCACTAATACACTATTCGATATTACAGTTTTTATTTTAATATACAACTTATACTTATACATGTGTGTTAAAAGCACAGCATAAAGAAACCAGCAGTCGCACTTCAATAAAAATACATTGGCTTGAATAAGCGAGTTCGGTGCATGTGTACTAACGCAGGCGAGGCATTTTTGCTTATAGTAGGGATGCCGCTGACACTCGCTACGGTCCACGAGGCTTTTGCCTTGGCTAGAGCCGGACTTAACATTTTTTTAGATGTTATTATCTTGTAAAATAAAAATACCTACATAGTACAAATATTGGTTGTTTAATATAAATAAAGTTCATACATTAACAAAATATTTAAACAAAAATAAACATCGCATTTCTACATCTAACAACGACGATATAGAAGAATACGTGCAGGAAGTTAATTAGGTATGAACCATAACTTTAAGAGACCATTCTTTGAGTAATTTTAAAACAAAAAGTTCATATAAACATATGTCCAGAAATTCTTCGTTCTCAATATACAGGGTGTTAAAATTTAACAACAACTAAAATATATGCCACTGACTTTTGTGCAATTTTTATTATGTTCTGTGGATTATACAAATAAAACTTTTCTGTCTCTTGAATTTTTTTCGTATCTTGCTTAGTTAATAATAAATTCCAAATGAAACTTTTCCCCAAATTCCTTGTGTGATCCAGGGATATGCAATTAAGTGGACTTTTTTTTCTCGAAAAATAAGCGAGATACGAAAAAGTTGTATTTGTATTTGAGTAAATCAAATAAGATATTAAAAATGGCACAAAATTCAGGTGCCCCAATTTTTTTGCCACAAATATTTCTTCAGGTCCCGTTCGAGATTACACTAAACCTAATAAATTTAATCATGTTAGGGGTAAATTAGCTCCTTAATGTTATAAATAACACCGCCAGAGAACTTGCGGACCTATGTTCATATGAACTTTTTGTCTTAAAATTACTCAAACAATCGCCTGTTAAATAATTTATGGTACATACTTAATTAACACCCTGTATAGTAACGCTTTTAGATTAACATCTGACTACATAGTAGTTTAAGGATATCTAATTATACAAATAAAGTAATATTTTAAAACAAATAGAAACTCTTAGGCCAATAAATAAAGACAAATAGTTGGCAACAATTCAAAACAATTCTAACATCTGCGAATTTTTGTTATCTTATTAAGTACCAACTAAAGTAAAAGTATACAATTTTGCAATTCTTTTAAATATGGCAACACTGTTAAAATGGCAGAAATATAAATAATGTCCTTAAAAATCCAAAAAAAAAAATTACATTGCTGCAACTTTAACTGATGCTTAATTATGTTATTTAAGCCATACAGCCAAATTTGCAGCTATTAAAAACTTTGGCAAAGTCAATTATTTTGCTTCATTAATAATTTTTGACATACCCCTCTTTTAATACAAAAGTTTTTATAAAAAACGCTACGCTTTGTAAAAACGCTATCAAAATAGTCACTAAGTACGGCACTGAACTAGGCGATACACCTATGAACACAGTTCGATAAACAGTGGGCTCGGCATCCGGAGAACATGGCTGCGGCATGGCTAAGGATGCTATTAGTTCGCTTACATTTTCGAGCGGAGTGAGACTGCTGGTTTCTTTATGCTGTGTTAAAAGTATCGAAAAACATGGCAGAGAGCACAACTAAAATTCTAATCCCAAAAAAAACATCTATAAATGACAAGACTAACATTGACATTAATGACAGAGGATTAAAGATACGTTTACATATTACTATCTACAGAACTATGACAGATCGAAAAACTGTATACATCAACAGATCCATTGGAATTTCTTACTTTTAAGATTCTATGATTTTAATAAAAAAATGTAGCAAGTTGATATCAGTATAGCTGATGTGATAAACCAATACCGTGGACTGATTAAGGTGGCAGCTGATACACGAATGGAGATCGACGTTTATGAAGAGTCAAGATGATTGTTTTCAGAATAAGAAAAAGAATGTTTTAGTCTGAGGAATCACGAAATGGGAAGGGTCAGTTCTCGCCATCGAACTTTTTAAAACTCTTGCGGACGAAGGTATTATACAGGGTATTACAGAATAAGATGCTGATCCTTAGGTAATTTTAAGAAAAAAAGTTCAGATAAGTTATTTTTATAATCCCTATTCATTTTAGGACAAATTTGATTTCTTTTTTTTTTCGTCCGAACCACTCCGTCCGTAAACTCACTGTCCGAACCGAAACAGTGAGTTTAGAAATATTTATTATGATAGAAAGTATTTTTCGGCAACTAATATTTATTATCATTTTTAAACGCTTAAAATTATTTAATTTTTTAAACAATATTCTCGCGTTTTGCAAATTCGTGTACTTTACATTAAGTATCAGAATAGAAAAGTAAATCTATAAAATTGGTTTGTTGTTTTTTTCAGAGTTATTTTAGAGTCCTGAAGTTAAGTATACAACATCTTGCAGAGCAAAATAATAAGCGTAGGGTCCTGTTTACTTCAATCAATCAATCAATGCTTTATTGTCAAGAAATTGTTACAATTTATAGACAAAGCTGTAAAACAAAAAAGACACAAAAATGCAAACAAAACACAATTAAAAAAAAGAAAAACAAAACAAAATTAAAAAAAAAATATAAATAAATAAATAGAATAGATTATCTACAATATATACAGATTAATACAATTTAAAAATTGTAAGTAGTCAAAAATATTATTATAAAATATACAATTTAATGTATACAATGTCAAAAAAATAGATCATTAAAAAATCTCTCTACGTTAAAAAAAATGTAAAAAATGTTTAAAAAAGTAAAAAATTATAAAAAATCCTAAAATAGCTACAAAAAGCAGTATACCTAAACATGTACATATAGTAAAAATACATAATCAGCTAGTGCGAAATTTCAAATCAATAATTACAAAAAAAAAATCTATAACTATGTAAAAAGCTCTCTCCAGTAAGAATGCTTTTAATGCTTTACGAAATGCATAAAAAGATGTGATGGATTTAATTTCCAATGGCAGATGATTGTGCATTTTTTTTTAATTATATAATATGGAACTTTTGACCAACTCTGAATGTGGGGTAGGCAGGTATAGATCATGTTCCGTGTATCTAAGTAGATAACTATGGGAAGGCCTATCAGATGCTGAACCGTGTTTGCGTATTAGACAAAGGGACTCAAATATGAATAAGGATGGAAAAGTTAATATTTGAAATTTTTTGAAGAAATGCTGGCAATGACTTCTGTATTTAAGTCTCAGTGTATAACGTAAAGCTCTCTTTTGTAGTCTAAAAATACGGTCAAATTGAGTTGCACTACATGTACCCCAGAATGGAAGGGCGTATCGAAGGTGCGATTCAAAAAGGGCAAAATAAACTGTTCTAGAAGTAGACAGGCTAAGCTTCTTAGAAATTGATCTTAACGCAAAACAAGCGGAACTTAATTTTCTTGATAAAAAGTCAATATGTGTGTCCCATTTTAACGAGTTGTCAACAGTTAGCCCTAAAAACTTTACAGAATCAACTTCGTCAATTGTTGCATTACCAAGTACAAAAGATTGCAAGGTATTTTTATAGGACAACATTTTAATTTTGAAAATGTGGAGACAAAGGAGATTAGAGTCGCACCATGATTTGATGGTAGTTAAATCACTTGATACGGTTCTATGAAGTGTAGAAATATCCGGATTACTCCAGGTAAAACTAGTATCATCAGCAAATAGACAGACTTTACCGTTAATATTTAGATTAGCAATGTCATTGATGAAGATAAGAAACAAAATAGGGCCAAGTACGGAACCTTGAGGCACTCCACTTTGTATTGGCTTGTAAGAAGACATAGTCGAATCAATTCTCACAGCTTGACTTCTGTTACTGAGATACGACTTAAACCATTCAAAAGGCGCTCCTCTGAACCCGTAATATTGCAACTTTTTTAATAAGATGTCATGATTAACACAATCAAAGGCTTTAGAAAAATCACAGAAAATTGTTGCTGTAGGGTGTTGGTTGTTTAAGCTAGAGTATACATTATTAAAAAGAGAAAACATAGCATCATTTGTGCATTTGTTATTTAAAAATCCAAATTGATGGGAAGTAAGTATTTTATATTTTAGCAAAAATGATTGAAGTCTTTTTTTAACCAATCTTTCAATAATTTTTGAAAGTGTGGGAAGAAGAGCAATAGGGCGATAGTTGGAAGACTGATCTTTGTCTCCTCCTTTATGTAGTGGAATTATTATCGCCAACTTAAGGCAGTTAGAAAAAACACCTTTTTAAAAAGACTGATTAATTAGAGTAATAAGATGACATAATGTACATTCGGGCAGATTTGAAAACATTTTGAGAGTAAGTCTATCAATTCCAGAAGAGCCTTTGTTTTTGATTTCCCTAATTGAACTGCAAAGCTCTGGTAACACTACGGGCGTAAAGAAGAAGCTGTGGAAATTCTCATTTGCAATGGGAAGATATGAAAGTGGATCATGGGAAGGAGTTATGGTACTCATTAAATTATTTGCCACATTTACAAAATAATCATTAAGGTTTTCAGATGAAGTGGAGATAGTATTCGACAAAGAAGGCTTATTTCTCAAAGCATTAACAATCGACCATGTTTCCTTAGCCACATTTTTAGATTTAGCTAGTCTCCTATTATAGTAAATATCCTTGGCGGCTTTTAAAGTTTTCTGATAAATCTTTTTGTAAAGTCTTACGTACTCATGAAAAAAAGCGCTGTCTGAAAATTTCTTAAGATGAGATAATAAGCGCATGTTCTCAGCAGATGTACGCAAGCCTTGGGTAGACCAGGGGTTATGTTGCTTCTTTTTAAGAGGTCTCAAAGGAAAGGACTTGTGAGAAAGACTAGACAGCGTTATTACAAATATAGAGAATTCTGAATCAACGTCGTCAGAGAGAATATTCCAGTCAGTTGATTGACAAAGGTGCCTAAAATGTAAAAAATCTTCACAATCTTTATTTCAAATATTTCGATGCGTTTCAAACCAGTGTCAAGGGAAAACTATGTAAGTAAAAATATAAAATGGTGTTATTAAACTAATAAATTAATTAAAAACATAGTAACATAAAATTACATGATATTATCACAAAATGTCTATAAAAAGGACTTCCCTTGACTTGGATTTTTGAAATAAAGATCGTGAAGTAAACACGACCCTTCGCCTATTATTTTGTTTTGCATAACAGTACTTCACCCTTAAGAATCTATGGGAATCATACAAAATCTTGTTTGTCCCAATTTTTTCCAAATTTTTACCATCTTATTCATTTAAATAAAATAAAGTAGTCTATTCTATCTAGTGAATCTAAAAATATGCATGGAATTAAAATTAAAAAAATCAGATAATTTTTTGGTTAGGATCCAAAGAGTTATGAATATTTTTGATTTTGAAGACCGAACCTCACAACAAACAACTTATACAAAGCGTTATTTAAATTTTAAATTTTGTATCAAAAAATAATATTATAGAGTAGCACTGAGTCAAGAAACGACAAAATTTTATTTATTAAATCTTTATTTTTCTATACATTTTATATATTATAATTTTTTAAAGAGCAATAATTTACTTAATTTAATAATTTATTCAATGTTGATCAGTCTTAAATTGGATTGAAAGATGAAATTATACAGTGAGGACGCGCAAGTTGGGACAAATTTATTTAAAATTCAATGGTGTGCTTGAGAAAAAAAACGCTGGAACCCGTCGAATTTTATTTTTTGTTGCGATTTTTTTGATAACGAATTCATTTATTTAGGGTGGATCAAAAATGAGTTCGTTATTACGATTATCAACTTAATTTTTTAAAATAGAAACACACATTTTTTATTTTATTTTTTAATTCTGTATAAAATTTTAAATATATTTTGTATACCATGTCCTATACCTAACCTCAATACTTATTAAGAAATTTGCTATTAAATATTTTATTAATAACCATGAATTTTTGGAACAGTGGGTTGCTATCCTGTTAGAACCATATGGAATCTGCCGGTATAAATGGGTTTTCACCATTTGAATAAAGTGTAATTAAACTAGGTACTATCTGATTTTGAAGCAACTCTAAATATTTTTCAGAGAGAAGTGCGCCCTCTATAAATTAGGGACCGACAATTGACGTGCCCACAATTCCTGCCCATATTATTATACTTCTTGGGAAATTGTGTGTGACTTTTCATACTTCAGTGTGGATTTTCTGGTGCCCAATAACGAAAGTTTTGCCTATTTATCAAAATATTTAATTGTCTGTTTTCTGGAAGCGTCGGACGGTTCAGGCCATATTTGTCTCTAACATGACCAAAATCTTTAAACTTTTTTTAAATTTTGATTACTACCGAACGTGTAATAGGCCTCTCCGGGTACCTATTGTTAAATAGGTCGCAAACTTCGGCCTGTGTTCGAGTCTTGTCGCCATATTCTACCATCATCAAAATTTCAATTCTTTGTTTTTCAGTTAAACGCGACATACTTTAAAACTTTGCAATTGCACTCGACACTTACTGACATTTACGAAGTAATATATACTGTTTCCATGCGATTAAATGGTGTCAAGGTGTCAACAATTGTAAACAGTTGCAAATTTATTAATAATGTTAGTATTAGGTATAGTACATGTTATACAAAATATACTTAAAATTTTATGCAGAATTTTGTATGTTTCCATTTAAAAAATTGAAGTTGACGGTCGTTGCTTATTTTTGGTTCACCCTGTATATATGAATTCATCATCAAAAAAATCGTATCGAATTTGTTCTAACTTGAGCGTCCTCACTCTCTGTTCTTGCTAATGAGTTAATTATAATCTACAAAAAGGACTAGTGAAGCAATTTCAAGCAAAGAAAAACTGTCTTTGTTGAAAATTAAATAACTTAACTCAAATTTTTCATTGTACTGTATGTACAACTTATTTTTAACGTATATATTTCCGCATATTATTCCGTACTTTATCTAAATAAAATGCCTAAGTTATATTTTTATAACCCATTGTTGATCTTAACTTTCAAAGTAGTTAGATGTGTTCAAAACAAAAGCAACCTGATTCTGACTTTCCGTCTTCCCCCCACCTTTTATATAACCTTTACATATTTTTACTTACAACAAGTTACCTCACTTTAACCGTCTTATTTAAAAAGTAATTTCACGATATTATTTTTTCAAAATTTCCAATAGAGGCATAATTTTATAAGATATGATCCGCACCAGTTTTGCATATTGCGAATTGTAGCATAATTAAACTAGATGTTTATTGTACATCACCGTAAAATACATTTTAAATGTCCAACCTTAAAGAGTCCATCGAGAATTAGCCTGTTTTAATAAATTTTGCGTCACGTAGTGCCGTTTTGTCATCACGGGTATCACCGCGATCGCAAATTCTTGAGCGGCGGCACGGTCTCGGGCCCATAAACATCCCATCGAACGCTATAAAGACATTATAAAATTATCAGTTAACGTTATTTATGTTAACGAGAACTTGCGTGCTCGCTATTTCATTCTCAAAGTCGCAATGTAGTGAACAAACTGGAAGTTTCTTGAATATGTGAGGGTAATTGTTTATAGGCGTTGAATACAATAGAAAATGGCGAAAACTTAAATTAATCTATTTACATGGCAATAAGTTACATGGTTTACTTTTTTAACGTTTCACGGTTTTTAATATGAGCTGCTAATTTGTTGTTGATGAGCAATTTAGCAGCATTTTATAATAAAATATCTTTAAATCTGGCAAAATTAGTAGTAAACAAAATGTCTGCTACAATAGAGTAAGACAAGTCAGGAGAAAGAAACTGATACATTGTAAATAATTGATAATCCTACTAACTTATTTAACAGCCAAAAAATACTTGTAAGAACCCTTATTACACATATATAAAGCTCAGAAATAGTAACTACAGAAGTACTAACAAACAGTACAAACAAAGCACAGATGTTTATTAGTTCTTCAACTTTCAACATGTTGCTAAATTCGTTGATATTGTAGACCACAAAGCTTACGAGAAGCCAATTTACTTTATTATTAAATATTATTAGTAAATATTATTTGTTTTAACGTGATAAATTGTATTAAATAAAGAAGTTTAATACAAAAGGAGAGGCTGGAATTTTTAAGAGTCTTCCAAAACACCTTTAGTCTCTTTTAGGCAATCAGGAAAAATGCCTTTAAGCTAAGAGAGGCTTATAGCAAATTCAAAAGCATTTAGGACAAAATCAGAATTAGATGTAGCAGAGAAAAAAATGCCATTAGATCTAGAAAACGAGTTGAATAAGATTGTAGGAACGTGAAAATGAATTTGGCTCCATTTCTGATGAGTATGAGTTTTTCGGATGAGTATTATTAGATATTGATGTGTATTTGCTTTAGTATTACCATTATAACTAATAAAATTTTTAAAAAGATTTCTTGCAAATTGAGAATCTGAATCATTTTTAACATAAAGTTGGGTAACAGTAAATATTTCAGATTGTTCAAATAAAAGGTTGGAGGAAACAGTCTGGATTTAAATAAAATAACTTAAAAGAAAACTTTCTGTACAATATTAATATTATTTAAAGTTTCATTATAGGCAGCATCCCAACATATTATACCATAGATTAGGCATGATTCAGCTAGTGCTTTGTACACATTTACTAATATTTTTTACTGAGTATATTATGTAACTCATAAAATTTATATATTAGTTTTTTTAGATTGTTTTGAACATAAGTACCATGATGCTGCCAGAACAAGTACAGTCAATATTCAGTTTACAATCTGGGGTATGAATCCTAAGAACATACTTGCTTGGTAACCCCAATGTACTTATTGAAAAACACATAAAGGTAGTTTTTTTGATATTTACTGTCAATGAGTGATATGATTCTTCTATATCCCTACTAAAACCATTACTGGCTTAAAAATCTTTGTCTTGAAGTCTTGAAAAACAAGCCATTGAAGTAGGTTGAATTCTTGGTACTCTTTCCTCCCATAAAAACTTACCTTTTTGGGTATTTTAGTTTGTGATTAATAAATATCATATTGTCCTAAGGCAGGACTATAAGTGGTGTAGATAAATCCCAACCTTGATTCGATTGAAGGTTTCTTCTTTAGTATCTAGTTTTATGTTCCCGAGAAAAGACCAATTCTATTTACTTAAGCTTTACTGTAGTATATTATATGTATTAGTTATTTTATTATAATAAACCGTATATATACCCTTGTAAACTTGATAAATAGGCCTATTTCGAAATTACTTACATAAACTTTTAGCCCCAGTACCAGGATATGAGATTTTACCATTAATATTTATGCTAAATTTAAGAAGGGTAACTTAACTTGTTTTATGCTTGTTTTTACTTTTTCTTTTAGCATAGATTCACTTAAATTAACCTCAGAACTCATCATGTAATTTAATTGCAGATTTGGGTAAATTGTATTCATATTCATTTTATTTTTAATTTAATGTCAGTAAAATGATGTAGGTATCACATTAAAAGTATTCATTTAAAATACCAAAGTTTGGCGTAAATAAAATATTCATTATTTCTAGACATTTTCGCTAACTATTTGCTTACACATTTATCGATTTCATTTTTTTTGGTACTGTTGAATAGAGAATTTTACGCTGCTTACTATGATGTATCACACGATGGGGGTTTCTATTTGACATATTAAAGTAATGTTAGCTGGAGGTGAGGAGGTGATTGACAGAACTTCAGTAAATGCATAATTAAACGTCCCCTTGTATATCTAATTTGACGTGTCTTTTTTTTTTTTTTTTTTTTTTTTTTTATGTTTTTTTTTATTTAAGTTATTAAGTTATTTTATTATTAATATTTAAGTTATTAAAAGTGGATCGTTTTGAAATGAAAGCACTGTATATTATTATTTTGGATCAATATAATTTAATATATTGTAACGAAATTCAGGAACACACTTTTATTGGCAACGTCAAAAACACTAACCTATAACTCGCCTTGACTATCGTTTAATTGTTTCCAAGGTAAAAACTGACTAAATAATTAAAACTAAATAAAATGTCACGAAGCGCGTCCTTTTTAAAGCCCGATGAAACAGTTTCGAAATATTTAGAATTAATGTCATTGTTTTTGCCAAAAGAGACCAACAATTTTAGGAGAATACTGACCGTCGCGTCATTGCAAGCAAGTATACAAATTCTAGAAAATTTAAAATACAGGGATTTATAATAATATAACCGAAATAACCAAAATTGGGGCCAAAATGGGGCCCTCAAACAAGATAAACTATTTAAAAACTAGGCACTATAGGTAGAACTATTAAACCAAACATAAGTAGAACCCTAAATAAACCCTGCCTATCGACTTTAACTACAGAATACTAATAAAATAGTACAAAAACTAAGAGAATAATTAATTTATTTACATTTTCATAATAATATTTATACATTTTTCTGTCTGTTCTTTGTGAGACTTCATTTCAAGTTTGTAGGTATAGTGCTTTTAGCAATTTTATGTTTTGTTGAATATCATGCTGTTTTTATCCAACCAGGGTAAAACAGGTGGCGCTTATATTTTACTGAACTCTAGTTGAACCCCATTCTACCAACATGGTTAGTGCTAATCGGCGCCCGTTTTAGAAGATCCCCCCCGAAGCAGTTACCTCTATTAAGTCTCCCTCCTCGCCTTCACTTTCCATATTTTTACCTCCTCTTCCTTCCCTTGTTGTCTTGCATCCATTTTCTTTTTCTTTATTACCCATCCAAAAATTCGAATTAATCCAAATAGTTTATCCAATGTTGACCAATTATATATATTTTTTTAAATTTAACAATCGGTCCTAAGACCGAACTCCGTGGAATACTCCAAGCCATTGAACTATATTCAGAACATAAAGATCTAATCCGCTGCTTATGATTTTTTAAGTAAGAGATAAGCCAAGACAAATCGGTACCCCTTATACCACACAGTTCCAGTTTTCGCAGCAGAATCTTGTGGCATACACATTCAAAAACCTTCGATAGATCGCAAAAGACTATTTCGAAAACCCCACCACTAGCTACACAAGTATAAAATAAAATTGTAAATGGCATTGTCTGTACTTGGGATATATTGAAGATGCTCTTTAATCTCAGAAAATTCATCAAGCAA
The DNA here is from genome assembly GCF_022605725.1 of Anthonomus grandis grandis. Lineage (NCBI taxonomy): Eukaryota > Metazoa > Arthropoda > Insecta > Coleoptera > Curculionidae > Anthonomus > Anthonomus grandis. The sequence continues at coordinate 29,976,560 of NC_065555.1, forward strand.
GATTTAATCAATTTCTCCAAAAATGTGGATAAAGTAGACAACAGACCAATAGATCTAGAGTTGACTCCTCAGAATTGTCAATATGGATAGTAATTTCGTATGCCAATTTTAAATAATTTGGAAATATACGTAATGTTCAAGATGAATTGATCGATTCTACCAGGCCAGTCAGTATTTGTAACCAGTCTCTCCAAAAGAGTTTTTGTTTTTAATGAGTTGTAAAGTTTTCTTAACTCATCTAGGTTAGTTGGATGAACAAAAAACGAATTCTTACTCGACAAATTTTTGATGTAATTCGTTGGATCTAGTAGAGGATTCAGATCCCTTTGAAAATCTTGGGCTGTGTTACATAATGTATTTAATTTACCGGAAGATATTTCTGGCACAACTTTTGAATAATAATTATTCTTTCGACCTATATCATTAACTATTTGCTAGCTCTGACTCGGTTTATTGAACGAATTATTTATTCGATTATAATAATATGAGTGTTTAGACGGCCTGATTAAACGGCGGTATAGTGTAATGGGATTTTTAGTCCCAGGGGTTCGTAGGTCAAAGAAACCGCTTATGTCGGGAAATCTCAGTTTATTCACCTGAGTTACGGTTTTAGTTTTAACACCTTTTAATAGATATTATAAATTGCTAGACAGTTGTAACGTTACCTTTCAATAATAAAAGCACTGACCCGGATTAAAACTTTTTAACGAAATCACAGAGTCAAAGACGCCACACTTCTTTATTAAATGGTGATAAACGAAGTAATAATCATAAGAATACTCCGAGCAGAAATGTAGGGCTTACATTTCCACAAATAAAGAAAATATTTAAGGCGCTCGATATTCTAATAGAACAAACTATAGCAAAGGTAGAGGTTGCTTCGCTACAATAGAGAACAGTAGGAGTTAAATTATTGATTAAACCAAGGAGAATTTGAGTACTTTCTGATCATATTAAGTAAGCGTATTTTAAGCGTAAGATGTTTTAAACCCGTTAGTGAGCCATGAATACTTGTGTTTGAATAAATACTTGTGTGATGAATATTCTAGTTAGATACAATACTTTTTCTAGTAAATTTTTGGTTTTGGTATATTTAAAACCGTACATGGTCAAGGTTTTTAAATTTAATAAAGTGTAGAATATACGTATATCATATAAGATTTTTTTTACAAAAAATAGAAAATTGCGCCATTTAAAAAAATTGATACGGGATTTACATATCTAGTTTTTAAAATCGATTACTACACTTAAATATTTGATCAAATTCATCTGAAAAATTACAGTTTTTCGTCCATATTATACAATTTAATAACGGCGTTTTTATACTAAATATAAAATTGTATCAAATATAAATAAATATTATTATTAATTTAAATATTGAATATAAATGTTCTGCAAAAACATTGGTTTTCATCAACACAACCCTTACCCTCCCACCCACCCCAAACATTTTTCCAGTAAGAAATTCTTTTGAAAAATCACCGTTTTTCGTCCATAATATCCAATCTAATAGCACTGTTTTGTATTAAATATGTATTAATATACATACATAAAATTATATTAAATTTAAATATACAAACTGTGTTAATAATAATAAATATAATAAATAATATCTAATTTAATAAATTAGATATTAACGACGAAACCAGCTATTATCCATGCATATTATTTTGGTAAACAATGATTTTTGCAAACAATTTCTTATTGGTAAGTTGTATGGGGTGGGTGGGGATTAAGGGTGGCGTTAATTACAGTAGTTGGGTCATTTTTTTATTGCAAATAAGTGAAAATTCAGTTTTTTTAAGATAAGTTATTAAGTTTTGAAAATCTAAATTCAAAAATACAGTTTTAAATTAAAACTATACGTATATTTATTAACCGTATATGGTCAAGGTATATTTATTTAACTGTAGAATATAAGTATATCATATACGATTGTGTTTACACAAGGGACAAATTTCGGCATTTAAAAAAATTAACAGGATTAACATAGCTAGTTTTTACACTCGATCATTACACCTCAAATATGTGATTGATAAAATGACTCTGATATCACATATAATGCACTCTGTAGGGTACGATATACTTTTCATACACGTATATATCTCAAAATGTAATAATGACATATCATACTCAAAGAAATCTAGAAAAAAATAGGAAATGCATTAACGTGTATGAAACAATAGTTAAACCAAATAAGATACACAAATAAAAAAAAACTCAAAAATACAAATTGCTCAAAACTAAACAAGGATCTGAAAAATAAAATTTATTTTAGAAAAATGCAGTGGTGTACTTTTTTACATTAAATAATATTTACGATAAATCCCTTATGGATGCCTTTCGTAAAAATTATTTTTTTTTGTACGCCAAAAAATGCCCCTTGATGCATAAAACACAGCTGCAAATTAAAAAAAGGATATTTACATTGGTAATAAAGTTATTTAAAAAAGAAATTTCATTCCAAGTAACGAATTTTATAAACGGCTTTAAATAGTATACAATATACCATACTTAAACGTTTAACTTTTATGAATTAATAATTGTATATTATGAACATCTAATAAGCCTTCTTATTAAACGTAAATAAAACATAAACATAATATTAAATTCCTCAACATATATCATGTAGACATTTTATCCGATATTTATAGTTGAAGTTAAACCAAAAATAAACGTTTATTTAACTATCGTGTGTTGCTTGGGATAAGATTGCTTCATGATTCGATATGCCCAAAGACATCATAAGGAAAGACGGAAAGATATTTTAAAAGAGAGCCATAAATCCATAGAGTAATAAATACATTAATAGCAGTAAATGTATTACGTAAGTTTCAATTATGAATATAAACGTTTATCTACAGACGTCAGAGAAACCATAAAATAGTTGTGGTCTTTATACATAATCACTTAGATCCATAGCAAAATGGCGTCATTTTAAAGGTTATATAATTAAGGCTTAGAAAAGAATTATATAATAAAATCTCTCTAAAAGAACATCTAAGTAAATTCGTAAATGTGCGCATGATAGATCACAATTATTTAAACGTGTTTGTGTTCAAAGTTTTATGTTTGCTTATGTCGCTGTTTAAAGAATTCAAGATTAATTCAGCTTTAATATTTTCTTATGAGAATTTCTCATTGACTAACATGTTGAACTTACCTTTGTTCAGTCGTCGAATAAATACCAACATTATCGTGGGTTTCATCATTTATCCTATGAAAAATTTCTTAAGAATGGTTACACAAAGCTAAGGTTGATTTCTTTGTTATCATAATCACTTTTCACTAAACTTTCCATATATTCAACAAAATAATAAAATATTTTACCACAAGTCAGTTTACACTAGAAGCAGTCAACATAAAGAACATGAACAACGTCTTTGTTATGGCGGATTCGGTATGTCAGCAGGCGTTATCAATGACAAAATATCTCGCGTTTTGGGTAAAACACACTAAAAGACTGGACCCGAACTGGTAGAAAAGTTCCAAATAGCAATAAGCAGCCCGGTATGGTGATGGGCCCCACGTATGGCATAGTATCCTCTGCACGCCCTGTTGCGTGTCGCACGCGGGAGGAAATCGTGTCCGTCGGTCGGTCGGCACGCTAATTTTGTCGCTAAAAAGACAGGGATTTCTATCATTTTCGAATTCATTTTACAAACAATATTAAACTATATTTCAACATTTATTTATACAGAGTGTTCCTTAATTAGTTGTTTTCAATCTCTGGCTATGGCTACCCTTGCCAAATAAATAAAGGTATATAATAAAAATAATAATAACAAGTGATAGACGAAAATTGAAGCATCGCTTGGTAAACAGTAAACAAACACACGAAACATTGCAGCGGAACTAAGCAAGAACGTATTGTAACGATATTATAAACACCGAGAAACCAGCTGATTCTTCGTCATTCCAGAATGACACAAGTGGCACACCACACGACGTCTCGAAGGTCAGCGAATCTCCCGGAACGGTCACCCAAGTATATAAGGAGCCGCGTCACCGCTGTTTGTTAGCTCAGTGCAATAAAATTCGGAATATTGGCGCGAGATTTAAATCAGACATGAACAGTTGTAAATAAAAACAGTAAAAATAAATGTTTATAGTAGTCGTGAGTTATCGTATTTTTGCAGTGAAAGTGTGTAAATAAATTACTTCACTATTTTCGGTTATTTTAATTCACAGCTAACGAACGGGAAGACGCTACATTGCTGTTAGGTATGTGTTGTGTATTGGACATGAGTCAACTAGACATTAATGAAAATAAATATTAGTGGACTAAAATAAATCGAACTAAAGTATGTTAAATTTCCAACGCTGGTGGATTTAAAAGTTGGTGATCTGAAAAGGGAGCTGGAAAAGAGGAACTGCGATACAACAAAAAATAAAGTGGACTTGTAGGAGCGGCTTCGTAACGCATTATTTGAGGAAGGCGATGACCCGGACAATTTTGTTTTTGCTGCTTCAAGCAATATCGGTCAAACGTTATAAGATTTAGAAGCTAAATTACTAGAAATTCTGCCAATGTGGAAGTGAAGATGCAAGAAATGTCTGCAAAATTGGAAGAAAACTCACACTTACCAATTTAAAAACCGAGCTCGGAAAAAACTAAGAGAGAATTCTGCCAGGTTAAAAAAAAAGATTTCATAAAATAAGGAGGATGATAACTGTTTATGCGGCGAAGTGGGGGAATTAGATCATCATATTCTGGGTTGTTCTCTTCATCGTAATCAAATTAATATTCTATATTCTAATATAGTAGAACAGGTAATACTATAATATTGTAAGAAAATATAGCACTATATAGAGAGTTATATACATTTATTATAAAAGAAAACATATCAGTTTATCAAAAAATCAATAAGTCAAAAAAATTTAACTAGTACCAAAAAAAAAGACCACCGCTTTTACATTGGCCTAGAGAGGAGATGCTGCTACAATACTGCAAAGAATGTCCCCAGAAGAACAAGAAGTTTACGACTACTCAGTGAGGCATTTGGAGATGCATTATGGCTAGCCACACATGAAACATGTCTACCACATTGACACAACACAGTTGAAAAATCCGTGCCAGAAATCAGAAGTCTTTGCAAAAATTTGAACATTTAGTTGTTCACTAGCCCATCCACCTTAGCTAGTAGTTGCATTTACATTTTAAATTTGGAATTCCAGGGCCCTTGAGTGCGAAGCTGCCAAGGACACGAACAAGTGGCAGACTCGTATCCGACAAGTGATTCCAGAAGAAGATAACTTTAAGGAATCAATCAAGTGGATGATAAAGGAGGTGATTGAAAGACGTAACCGCCAAGACTGGAAGTTGGATTGTTAGTAATGTGGCAAAGCAGGTAACGAAAAAAGAAGAAGATGCTCCAGAAGGCGCTAATTCCACTCCCGTTAAAATAAGGAATGATGAGAAGCGACGATCGTCGACCGGTCTTCAGCAACCTTTAGAAAGAAGATCATGTCTAGAAGATTTCAAGCATTGTCAGCGGGTAGAGAAGAAAAATGCTAAGTTGTTAAAAACCACCATCGTTGCTGACACTTGGCAAAATGGGGATCTTATAAAAGACTAAGAGAAGTATACTGATATCCAGGTAGTCCTAGCCTAGATAAAGAAAGGGAGTGGGCCAATTTGGAAAGAAGTTACCAGGTATTCTTCCAATGTCAAGTCATATTGGGCACAATGGAACTCCCTTATTTTGGAAGATGGACTCTTGAGGCGGAAAATGGTTGACCACGCCGGCAAAGAGAAAAGAAGGCAAATCGTTGTGCCTAAATGTCGGATTTTGGAGTTGCTACAGGAAATCCATGCCGGTACGTTAGGAGAACATTTTGGAGTAACAAAGACCCTGGGAAAAGTAAGAGAAAGATTTTACTGGCTCAATAGCAACGCAGACGTACGTGATTGGTACAGAAAATGCGTTGTATGTGCGGCAAGTAATGGACGGGAAAAACCCGAAGGCTTTAATTTCATAATCTTTTTTGCATCAGTACAATGTGGGAAGTCCCTTTGAACCGGATTTCTATTGATGTTGCAGATTTGTTTCTCTAATCAGAAGCAGGGAATAAGTACATCGTGGTCCTGATGGACTATTTCAACAAATGGGTTGAGGCCTACCCTCTACCAAGCCAAGAAGCGTCTACTATAGCCGACGCCTGAATAAAAGAATGGATCTACTAATTTGGTGTACCTATATTCAGACCAAAGACCAAATTTTGACTCCAGCTTATTTCAGAACATCTGGAAGTCGCTTGAATCAAGAAAACAAGAACTAGTGTATTACACCAGCAGTCAGATGGCATGGTAGAATGAATAAATAGGACCATTAATAGATGTTTGGCCAAAGTAGTCTCTAGCCATCAAAGATACTGGGTTAGGTTACTTCATTTGTCTCTGCTGGCTTATCGATCGGCAATCCATGAAAGCCAGGCTAGTCTCCGGCTCGAATAGTGATAGTGAACAAATGTTCCCGGGGAGAATTACGTCAGTGAGTTGCGTAGGAGAATGTATCTCATTTATAATCAAGTATGCAATTCCATTCAAGATGCCCGCGATCAAATGAAGGAGACATATGCTGTCAATGCCAAAGACCAGAGGTACAATAACGGTGATTTACTTCGGCTTTTGACACTAAGAGGCTTTAGGGTCATAGTTTATAGGAAAAGTTTCACGGAAGCTTCAAGCATTTTCTATACAAAATGCTGGAAGCAATCAACGATGTTTCTTTACAGAATTCAAAAGCCGCCAAGTGGTAAAGCCTGAGTCATTCACTTTAGTCAACTGGCTTCTTATTATGAAAACCATGAAGACTCTAAGCTGGGGCAAACCACTTAGAATTGGATTTGACATTCGATAAATTCGTGCCCCAATATTATAATGGTCGAAAGAGTCGGTACGGCGTGACTTATAAAGTACAGTCAGACTTGCTTACTGTTTCATTTGAGTATGATGTGGCATATGTTGTAGCTAAGGATTTACAAATGTCTGAAGGAATAGAAAATTTTTTCCGTATAAAGTTTGGGAAAACTCAGAAGCCTAGTTAGTATATATAACCCCAGAGTCCGGCAAGCACCCAGGATAGCCGATAAAATGACTAGACATACCAGAAGTCAAGATAAAGATGTTTGGGATGCTTTATAGTCTCTTAAAGAGGAGTTGCTTATTAAGGATCTCAGAAGCTTAGCAGTTCCCAAATTCACGCGAACTGGATAACCTGGACCGGAGGGTGATTCGAAAGTGAACATCGACCATGTTTGGAATTATTTAGACACAAAGTTATATTAGGGAAAAGACAGTGTAACGATATTGTAAATACCAAGAAACCAGCTGAGTCTGCGTAGTTTCGGAATGACACAAGTGGCACAAGGCACGACGTCTCGAAGATGGACGAAAAACTTCCGGTTTTAACAGTGGTCTGCCGATTATATAAGGAGCCGCATCGCTCATAGAAGTCAATTGTTAGTTCAGTGAAGTAATGTTCGGAATATTGCCGTGAAATTTAAATAGATTTGGTCGAAATGTGATTGCTTTCTGAGGTACTCTTCGTAAATTTGGTTGAAGTTGGGGTTCGATGCCAATAATAAACCATTAAAATAGACCGATTCTGCGATTTTGTCGGGTATCGTTCGAAAGTTTCGTAGGACTACGCCAGTTATGATAGCAAACCTCAAAAAAGACTTAAAAAATATATATATTTTTGAACGTTAGATCGTGATTTATAACTAAATTAACTAAGCCCAAAATTTATCTTTTAGTGTAACTGATCCTATAAGTATACTAATATTTGTAAAATAAGCAAAGAATCATGTTTTGCAGAATAGAGAAATATATATATTAGTATGGGGTTCTATGGTTCATCATTTTTTAATTTTTTTTTCTCAATTCCTATTTGTTCGAATAGTTTCTTTTCAGGCTCCAGATACCTTATTAATTCATGTTTTAAAGCATGACTGTTAGCGCTACGGTATAAAAGTGAGAAAACGTCATGACTACAAAGGTACTCATTCCAAAATAAATATGTTATATTGATTACGAAATTAAACTATTTCGTTATCAAAAATTATATCCGATTGCATACATTTTTTATTAGTCGTATAAAAAAATATGTTTAATTAATAAAAGGTATTAAATATATAGAATTAAAATCAACATCAGAATTTAACAATAATAGTACTTTCTAAGAGATAATCAAAAACATTAGATATGCTAATGACACAGTTATTATCGCAACTAACTGCAACGAGCTTCATAGACTCATACAAGGCAACACTCAGCAAGTTAAGAATAAGTCCCAGAATTAAATACAAACAAAATTAAATGCCTGCTTATATCACACAAAATGTGAGGTCAACAGAAATAAGAACAAGAATTGAAAATGCGAGGAACGTGTTCAACAATACGAAAAAGTGGTTCACAAGCAAAATCTCATGGAACTAAAATTAAGACTGGTCAAGTATTCTGTCTTCCCAGTATTGTTCTATAGAGCAGAGGCATGGATCACAATGGAAGCCACATTGAAGATATTAGGATCCTTTGTGCTGTGGATATATCGCCGCATTTTTCGGATATCCGAACATCAACGTGTAAGCGATGCAGAGAATAAGCAAAAGCAAAAAAATAATTCTCACTCTGAAGAACCGGAAGCTAAAATACTTCGGACTTATCATGCTTGCTACAGTTAATAGTCCAAGAAAGGGAACAATAAAAAGTGCTTTGCAGAAGGAAATTAAGCCCTAAAATATATCTGCTACGGTAAATAAAAATGAATGAGAATGAAATAATAATGAAACATTACAGAAACCTTAAAATAAATCAGTAGAGGAACATTCTGCAAATTGTGATATTGAAATTCCAAAGTTAAATTATCAGATAATTGATATTATCGGGGCTCAAAAAGAGTATCTAGGTAAAGAGTGATGAATAATGAAAAATTTTATTCTAAAAATACCAACAGTTACCTTGGAATTAACATTTATTTATTATCAATTGTTTTCTTAAAATTATCGAATATGTACTCACGCTAAACTTGGGCCTGGAAGCAATAAACTTAAAAGCAAGCATAATAGGACTTAATAGAACTAAATAATAGAACCTGTGTCCAACTGGTGAGAGAAGAATCGCCAAGGGCCGAATCTTCGCAACCTACAAGAGACGAGGCAGCAACAAACGCTTAAGGACAGTTTGAGATTAGGTCAAAACTGTACAAAACTGCTGTGAGGATCTCGCAGTCCTAGCCAAAGAGCAAAACAATTTAGAGATAATCGAATCACAGAATATGGGCAACCATGACGCTGCAAAAAAGGTAATTCAATCAACTGGGGATATCAGACTGAAGTTGGAACTGGAGCATAAAAATTACTAGGAGCAACTGCCAAAGCTGAAACTCTAAACAACTCTTGCTATTGTCTATTGGTATACATACATTTGTATTTCCTGTACGTGACAGCAAAGAACTATTAAACTGGTGTTAATCCGACACCCATTGATCATCTTCATCACTGATAATTAGGCTCCTAAGCAGCACAAACTTTTTGAAGACTACGCTTTAAATTAATTTATGATATCTGCTAGAAAAGAATCTGTTTTATTTTTTCTTGCCAATACTCATTTATAAAGTTTAATTTTTTTCAAACCGTCTAGAATTTCTTCTTGGAAAAATATTAAAAATCCGAAAATTTTGAAAAGAAAGTAAAAAAGAATATTTAAAAAATCATATCATTAAAAACCGTTCATTCGAATTCACATGTTAGTGAGGTAATTAGATTACCCTTTTCATCAGAGGACATTTATCAACCTGAAACATTGGAAATTGGTCAGAATGCTGACATATCAGATATCGATGATTATGAAGTGGAAGCTATAAATAGTACTAATAAAGATTAACACACTGACATTTTTAAAAACATACAGACAAGTAGTGAGGTAAGGTTGAGGGCAATAAACTATAAGTCAAGATTTTTAATAAAAAAATTCCAAATATTATTTCTTCAGATTTTTTATAATAATGAAATCATCCTCAAATTCAAATTTCCTCTTGAATATAAATGTAAGGCAAAATTGAGCGAAAAAATAGCAATTTTTTTAACTTAATTTTTAAAAATTCTTTTTACTTATCCAAAATCTTTAATATTCCATAGAGGGGCATCAAAAATAAGACAATAACAATAAAATTCGTTGCGCAAGAAAATATTCGCTCAAAGAACCCTAAAATAATGTTTTTCTATACAGGGTGTTTCAGAACTATGGGATCAAACTTCTAGGGGTTGTTCAGTGCAACAGAAGAATCTATTTGAGTATAGGAACCCATGTCCGGAAATGCGTCACTACGCCACTACGGCCCTAAGACGCGTTAAAATTTATAAAAAACATTAATTACCTAAATAGGATCTGCTGCATTTATTTTTACCTTTTGTACATGATACCATAACAACAATTGTTTAAAATAAAATTCTCAATGTCATGTTTAAAAATTTTATAGCTTACAATTTTTAAACATTTATTGCTAATGGAAAACTTTACCAGTCAAGAATTGGCGGATATACATTTGGCATACGGAGCAACAAACTGCAATGCACGAGCAGCATCGCGGTTGTATGATGAACGTTACCCCGAACAACAGCATTCTGGATACAAAAAGTTTATTGCGGTTCATCGGCGGCTCGCTGGGACAGACATGTTTAAGACCAAGATGCATGATACTGGTGTTGTTCGAACCGTAAGAACGATCGAATTTGAAGAAGAGGTGCTTCAGCGAGTTGCCGATGAACCATCAAATAGCATACGTGACGTCGCTAAGAATATGAATACGTGTAACGCTTCTGTCTGGCGGGTACAACACGAGCAACAACTCCATCCTTACCACTTCCAGAAAGTTCAAGGTATGACTGCAGCCGATTATCATCCTAGAGTTCAATTTTGTCGATGGCTTCTGGATCACATCATTGCACAACCAAATTTTTTACGATATGTTTTGTGGACCGATGAAGCCTCTTCCACAAAAGACGGTATTTTTAATAGTAGGAATAGCCATGTTTGGGAGGAAGAAAATCCTAATGCAATTTTTCCAAGAAAATATCAGAATCGTTGGTCTGTCAACGTATGGGCAGGCATTGTTGATGATTATTTAATTGGGCCATACCTTCTACCGGAACGGTTAACAGGGCCTATTTATCTGCGTTTCTTGGAGGAGTTCTCCCAGAACTCCTTGAAAATGTTTCACTAAACGTTAGACAGCAAATGTGGTTTTAGCATGATGGAGCGCCGGCTCACTTTGCTGTACAAGTACGCGAGTATTTGACTCAGCGGTTTGGGCACCGTTGGATTGCCAGAGGTGGAGCAGTTTCTTGGCCTCCTAGGTCACCCGATTTAACGTCGCTCGATTTTTTCTTGTGGGGACATCAAGGACATAGTCTTTAGTCTACGAAACTCCAGTAGAATCAGAGCTAGACTTAATTGGACGAATAACAGCAGCATTTGAAATAATTCAAAACGAGGATCAAATTTTTAGTGTAGTCCGCCGAAATCATGTGCGGCGTTTAAATCGGTGTATTGAAGTTGAAGGAAGACATTTTGAACAATTTTGTTGTGATGGTATCATATACAAAAGGTAAAAATAAATGCATCAGATCCTATTTAGGTAATTAATATTTTTTCTAAATTTAAACGCGTCTTAGGGCCGTAGTGGCGTAGTGACACATTTTCGGACATGGGTTCCTATACTCAAATGGATTCTACTGTTGCACTGAACGACCCCTAGAAGTTTGATCCCATAGTTCTGAAACCCCCTGTATTATAGTGATTACAAGTATGATCATCTCAGCCACCATGATAGGCGTGGTGTTGTTTTCAATTTCGCCATTTATCTTTTCTTCTAACAAAAGGTATAGAGCTTATAAACTTTGTTAATTTTATTAATCTCTATGGGTGTGATAAAATAATCTCAGCCGTTGTTTTGATTAAAATATTTATAGTTTAATAATTGTATTTATGTAGTCTTTTAAGTTAGTAATAAAAAAATAATATAACATTAATTAAATACCTTTGTAAATGGTTTTTATGGACTGGAATCGATTTTATAATCGTAAATAAAACTAATAAACGAGTTTAATAAAATAAAAATATTTTATTAGCATGGGTTCTTTTTGAGTACCTTTTTGAGACTATTTATAAATGCTTATAAGAGCAAATTTAACCACAATAAAGTTTTTTTGTGATGTTTTTATATAAATAGTATAGGTTTGCCGTTTGTAATTAACGATATTTGATTCAGCCTTTGAAGGCTTGAAAAGTCTCTTCATTGAAATACATATAAAATATATGATTTATATAGATAATGTTATATATCATCGAAAAACATTTAAATAACATCCGACAAATAAAAATGTTAATAAAGTTATAATAATATATATAATATATATAATAATATAATATATATAATATATAATAATATCTGAAATAATAAATCTGAAATAGAGTATATATAATAATTTTCTATAAGACATATAAAGTCCAATTTATTAAGTTAAAAAAAATGTTTTCAAAGAAGTTACAATTGTGTTAAATACACCAATTAGAAAAAGAAACAATTGAGTGGCCATAAGTCAACGACAAGCATCAAGTTTGAACTTTTTTGTAAAATTAGTAAGCAATGTTGTTGATTCTAATGAGCTTTCACATTAATTTACCAAATACGAGTTGGCATTTTTAAGATTTTTGCTGCAGTCAAATCTACTAAACCTCTCCATAAGCATTTTCACATTGCTTGGTCAATGATTTATTTAGTTTATTTCAAGTATTCTAAAGAAGAAATGCAAGGTGTGGCGTAAATCAGAAAGATCGAAATAATACCGAAATTCTTGTACAACTTACAACTGATCTCACGTTCGTAAATATCGGATGTCATTATTTTTAGCTAACACCTATTTTTTAGTTTTAATTTGTACGGCCGCACAGTGGTCAGAAATGCAAAAAAACCGGACAAAACCCGAAAAATCAAATGTTACCATTCGAGGTAAAATACCTCTACATCTTGTCTAAATGGCGTTAGGTTCCTAAATTTTGGAGAGTCGGGTGATTTTATTGAATACCTGATGACAGGTGTATCTCGATAGCTGTTCGTTAAGTTTTCCAGCGCTCTGGAAAATCATTGTACAGATTCGAGTAATTGTGTTACAATCAGCATACGACATGTAAAATAATCGTGAAGATGTGTACAAAATTAATGTGTTGATCAAATTATGTTTAAAATTTTCCGAGTTATCGTAAAAAAGGTGAAAATTAGATTGCTTCACGTTGCTTTTTTTTTGTATTAAAAAAAAAATTGTGTATCAAATTAGTTGTTATTGCGCGAGATCTCGCTAAGGTAAGAAGTATTTCATTTTGTGTAAAGTATCATGTACGTGATTCGCGTTGACAGACTTTTTTCCTCCTTTCCCCCGTAAACGAATATTTTTCTGGACTCGCACAGTGGTTCAAAACGCCTGTAAATCTGACCATAGATTGAATTGTCGGTCGAGAATTGAAACTTTGTATCTAAAGGTTTTTGGGTTCGTTAAATTCGATTTTGACATGCAAATCAATAAATTCAACATGGCGGATCCAAAATGGCGGACATTTCTTCGTAAAAAAGATTGGATTCACCCCCAAATCGCGCTAAAGGCGGGTTTTTTATGCTCGTTTAATTTGAATTTGATATCAGAATTAATATATTCAAAATGGCGAATCGAAAATGGCGTACATTTCTTCAAAAAAAATCAGATTCACACTAAATTACGCTAAAGGGGGGTTTTTTATGCTCGTTGAATTCTAATTTGAAATCACAATTAATACATTCAAAATGGCGGGTACAAAATGGTGGCCGACTTCGTATAAAAAGCAAAGCGTTTTTAAGTTAAGCAATTTTAAGTTTACGTTTTCATAAGGTTAGTTTTCGAATTTGGCAACCTAGAAAACGTAAATTAAAATTGATTTAACATTAAAACGCTGCTTTTTATACGAGTCGGCCACCATTTTGTACCCGCCATTTTGAATTTCAAAAAATAAATCAAATTTTCGAATTCAGCGACCCCAAAACCGTAAAGGAAAGTTGATTTTAATTCGAAACACGATTTTTTTATACAATTTGGCCGCCATTTTGTGTCCGTAATTTTGAATTTTGAAAAACAAATATCATTTTTGAATTTAGCGACCTCAAAAACCTTAGAGTATGTAGATTTGACTTGATTGTCTTATGTTTAGGGGTTTTGTCCAGAAATATTGGATTTCAGACCGTTGTGGGCCGTCGTAATCCGTCTTAGTGTAATATTTTTATGTAATGTACGAACAATTTTTTTGTCGAGCTGGTAATCTTAAATTTCTAGGAGGTCCTAATAAATGATATGTGAAAAAGATTGCTACTGTATTACTTCCGTACTTTTACTTCTATAGCTTTTACGTACAATATATAATTTATATTATCGTTTTTCCTGAATGTTCGTTCACCTGCCAACAAAGCCCAGACAAATAATATGTTTTACAAATTTAAACAGAAAATCTGATAAAAAGGTATTTTTAAATTAACCACATTATCCGTATTTTCAAAGTTCTCTTACACCCTAATTTTAGTCAAATTAAAGCAATTTAGCCGACAATCGGGCTTTGTGCGGGACCCCATCAGACGACTCGACTTTTAACGAATGAAGCGAGCTTATCTGCCTGTCACAGCCATGTCATGTGGCCCCTATAATTTCCATTGATTCCCATAGTATAGTACAGATATCCGAAATAAAAGGAAACGCCGATAGACCTTGTGTTGCCCATAAATAATTTGCTTATAGTTATTTTTTCCAATAATCGCCGATTTTGTATTGAAAAATCGTTTTATTTTGGGTCATTTTAAACTTCAGATATTTTTTAAATTCATATTATTTATTACCTATAACAGAAAGGAACATCTAACTATACGACACTTTAAATGTACAGTCGGCAAATTTGAAAATGTCCCTCGCATCTGCTCTCGGACTTCGTTGCCTTACAATTTGGCAACATGGCTTTTGACTGAAAGGGGTAGCGTACGGCGGGCGGTAGGGTGTAGAGTATCGATCGAGTTTAGTCGTGTATAAATAGGCAAAGGTGACGGAACTCATTTTTCAGTAGATGGGGTTTTTGCAATGGGACGTTTCGAATATTTTTGTGGCTGTGCAAGCTGATATTAAAAAAATCAGTTTGTTTTTCTTCCTTATGTAAAGTTTTTAGGACAATGCGCTATAGTGCTTTATACGTTGGCTAAATGCGCTTTTCAAAATTCTGTTTGGTTCATCACTTTTGAGAAATTACCTTCAGTTATTTTTTTATTGGGACATTATATTTCTTAACTCTAAATTATTATTTTTTTGCTTGACCTTTCACAACCTATATTTTTGTTGTCAAATGCTGCTTGTTGTCAAAATAAATAGAAAAAAAAAATCGTTTTTACTTTTTTATGCATTACATAAAAATCCTAATCGATGTTTTCTTTGAATTTTTTTTTATCAAAGTATTACTTTATATTACTCACCCAACATTTAAAAAATAAAATGCAACTTAAATAAAAATACCAATTCAAATTTTAAATTGTTTTTTACTTTTAAAGTGTACGTTATTGTATAAAATAATATAATTTAAAAAAATACCTATTTGTTTTTATTATTTTTAAATATATGGTGTGTATTTAAAAATAAGTAAACAAACAGATGTAATTCTATGATAAAATAATAGTTTTTTTAATTCTGGCAGCAACCAGTATGTGTAAACCAAAATATAGGTAATCATAAAAAAAGGAAACATTATAATAATAGATACTTTAAGTGCTACAGCAGAAACGATAGGTATATGTTGTATATGTTGAGATTTTTCTCTTTCATCGTGTGTCTAGGAAATGAAAAACGCAAACTCAAACCTGTTTAAGGCATTAAAGGTTTCATAAAAAATAGCGCGCTATGGTTAGCACCGCCTCCTAGCATTAATAACGTAATACGAGCTGAGATACTACCAAAACTACTTATTTTGGAATACCCTGTCCAGCGCTGTAAAACTAAGTACTTGTACTAAGTACTACCATAATATGGGAAAAAAATTAAGATTTTTGTTTCTTTTTCCTCACATTTTATTTATAAGTATACCTATATAAAAATACAGAATGTAGAACTCGTCAAAAGAAGTTGGTTGATATACCAAAAATTGCCTATACTCATATAGTAAAAGTTGCATATTAAGAAAGTTAGTTTGCGTTATTGAAATTTTTTTTACTCATTATCAAGTTAAGTGGACATTGTTTTTACAAAAAACTGTTCAAAATTGTCCCCACTTGTTCGATTAACCCAAAATATTGTTCGGCAAATCAATATTTTAAATTGTTTATGTCTATGTTTTGGTAAGAGGTAGAAAAAAATCTATGTGGTTCTCATAAGTAAAGCACACTTTTTTACTGAAGTGATGAATAAAGTAATATTTCCGTTTGTAAATAAGGCACTCTCGTGATTTCTTCTTGGATAAAAAACTATTTTTTATATTTTTTTTATTGAAGCGAAGGTAACTTTAATTACTAAACTTTAATTGTAGTAGTCCCGTATCTTTTTTTATTTACTTTTTTTTAAACCTTATAAAACGTATAAGTAATGGATCAAAGGTCAGTTTCAAAGCGAAAATTTTATTTCCTATTTAATGACAAATTACAGTTCTTTAAGTATAACATCTTAATAACAATTAATAACATTCAACACTACTCCTAACAAGCTTTAGTAAGTATAATTACAATTTAAATCTACAATAAAAATACTTGTTTATTTAAACTTTTAAATAGCCTACGTATTGTGTTTTTTTCGAAACGTACACATTTTTTTTTAAATAATAATTATTTAATATCACAGGGTGTATTTGGTATTGGTATGGCTTCTTAATTAATATTTGGTATAAAAACCATTTGCGTCAATGCATTGTTGCAGCCTTTTCCGCATTAATCCCGCGTAATTACTAAAATCGGGTCTAAAATCGGGCCTTGATTAAAAGTATCCCAAAAATTCACCATTTCAGCCCACAAATTTTCGATGGGGTTTAAGTCGGGGCTTCTGGATGGCCATGGAATTAAATTAAATTCCGGATGTTGCTCAAACCATGTTCTCGCCATACGGGAGGTATGAATTGGACAATTATCGTGCATAAAGGATATTGGTCCAGCCGTATATAATATTCTGTATGAAGGCAGAAGAATTTTCCAAAATGTCCACGTAGTCCGCGGAATTCATTTGGGGTGGCGTGGTTACTAGCATTCCGGGTCCATTTTGGGTCATCCAACTCCATAATGATAATGTTATTTTCCCGCTTTTTTCAGTTTCTTGGACATAATGGGAATCATATCTGATACTTGTAGGTCTCCACACTATAAATGATGACACTATAATTGATGGGACCTTATGTCCGAAAAAAACGTTTTTTCGGTAAATACCACATTTGACCAGTCTCGGTCAATATTTTCTTGAGCAAACCTAAGCCTTCGCTCTGCGTTGTCGACCGTTAATTTGGCCTTTTTGGCTGGTCGTCTACAATTTATTCCAGCTGAACGAAGAGTATTCCTAATTGTTTGCATACTAACATCCAAGTTCATGGTTTCTTTGACCACCCGGCTATTTGTGAAAGAGTTATTTCTTACTTGGGTAACAATAGCTTCTCTCATATTTTCGGTCAATACAGGTTGCCTTCCAGGATGTTGTCTGGTTTCTAGATGCCCTTCTGCCTCTTGACGTTGGATACAGCGTCTAACTTGTTTGACCTGTTTAAAAGCAAATGCAGTAATTAGTATTAATTAATTAAATAGATATCTATTATACTATTAGGTTAGTGACAACAGTTTAGCAAAGGGGTGACCTATATGTATAGGTATAGATAAAAAATAGCAGTAAATATTTTATTATTAAGAATAAGTTAATAAAGTAGGTACTAAAAAAGAAATAACAGCGTCTCTTAACAATAATATAATTTTATATTATTTGTTGGTGTTTTTTTAAAACTTTCAGAGCGTTACGTCAAAATATATTTCTATGACAAATTTTTTTTTAATATATGGTGAAAAGCAAATAAAGCGAAAATATTGACAAAGTTTTCAAAGTGAAAATATTTCAGATTAAAATGTTTGCTATGACTTTTATAAAACCTTCATATTTAAAAATAACAATCGGCGCGAAGAGACAAAATTATTTTAAATTATAATAAAAGCAGGCGATAGAATTCTTCTCTTCTTTTTCGTAACTTACCTATGTCAAAGCTCACTTATGTCAATGCTAAGCTCAGTCTAATATCGTAAAATGCATATACATAATGTATCATATTACTAAATCGAATAAATATAATTAACGAGGTAAAGCTTAAATTTGGCATAAAAAAACCCATTCACAGGTATAATAATAAATACAATAATAATACAGATATAAAAATATACTAGATGGATACAAATAATGCGGTAAATAGGTAGTGGATTGGCTCATGGTGCGTTTTGGACTAAATATTATTTTAAAAAACATTTTTTAATAGGGCCACTCCCCTTAACCCTCAACTGGTGCTGTAGTGAGTCAGATATTAAATTTAAAATTCAAAATATCTACTACATTCTATTCTATATAGTACACATACATTCTATATACTACATTCGACTACCGTTTTTGAAAAACCTTTAAACCCATTAATACTTTTTTTAGGGTATGGTACTGCATTAAATTTATTTATTATCTAAAAAAAAACTATACCTTCGTTTTTTAAATATTTAGAAAAAACTTGAATGTTTTCAAGATATCGCGTTGCAACACTTTAAAAAACTCACCCTGTATAAGGTTTGCTTGGATTTAAAAAATACTACCTCAAAAAAAAATAATCAATCATATGTAAAATGATTTTACTTTAAAAATAAAACAAAAACATTTTTTATTTTGATAGACCCAATAACATGTATATTTTTCTTTGTTAAAAAATATAGGTCAGTTTTATAACTTTTTTAGATATCTATCGATAAATTAAACTTAAGATATGTAATTTTCACCTATTTTTCTAAATAAAAAATTTAATGAAAAAATTATAAATTACCCTCGAAATCACTCCTATTTGAATAGATTCCCGGGACGATGAGATGATAATTTTCGTTTTTGATTTATTAAATTTATTAGCTTATTTCGGGATATCAAAAAAAGTTGGTTCCGTATAAAAACAAACCTTTTTTTTTAAATAAAAGTTAAAGAGAATTTTTGAAGATTTTTGACAAATTTCATAGTTTAGTTTAAATAGATTTTACCTAACAAAAAATTTAAACAAAATGCATACAAAAAAAAACTTACTGAAAGATCCGTAGCCATTGCTATTTCTCGTAAGGTGGCACCCATCTCATGCATAATAATAATTCTAGTACGAATTTCCATGATACTCTCCCTCTGTCCGGGCAATCTTGGCATTATGAAAAAATATTACATAAAACACTTTAAAAATTAAACACGTAAATAGACTCGAGGCACTTATAAACACAAAAGACAGTACAATACTACTTACCATCAAATTTATTTATAATTACCACCTTATACATATTACCTGCATCCCCGTGCCGCCAATTAATATGGAAAAACGCTCCTTAAAAATAGATCTTAAAATTTACAATGGTACCTTACACACAATGTTATAATGGGATCGATCGCATAAGCTGCCCCCGCATCAGCCCCTGTTACTTATTTTCGAAAAATGCCGCTATACTTTCTTCATTCATACAGTGTAGCCAAATTGTGCTTAAATTACGTGTAAATGGGTAAAGAGCCACGGAGCGAGGGACATTTTCAATTTTGTTGACTGTACATAATTTATCTAGTATCTAAAAAAACATTTTTAATAAATGTAAACTATATACAGTGAACTGCCAAAATACGCAACAAATTCAATAAAAATTAAATGAAGGCGTGTTCGAAAAAACGCTTGCATATGTCGATTAATATTTTTGGATGCGCATTTTTTCAACAAAAATTTTATATACAGGGTGCCTAATGTAGTCATGATCAACACCAACTTTCTCATTTTAAATGGAACATCCTGTATGTGATTACATTTTTGCATTCTACACAAAATTATAAACATTTTGATTATCACATACCATACGTTTATTCAACTATTTCTAAGATACGCGGCTTTCAAAATTGCTATTCTTATAAATTTAAAAGCTTCTAAAACATACAAAATATGATACATGTCAAAAAATATGAAATAAATGCATTAACAATTGTTTAAGTATCTAATAAAAAAACAAGCAATTTTTTGAATGCAAAATAACAAAAAAAGCTCATTAAAAGAAGTACAGTAAGTAAATTTTTCTCTTTGCAGTCTTATGTATGTTGTTGTTTATATTTTATATTCTTTTTGATACCATAGTTTTTTTTGTATGTAGCTATGCTAAATAAAAGATATTATATTTAAAGTTGAAAGAAAATTTAGGGATACAGGGACAGTGAAAAAATCGTATATGGTCAGGTCGTCCAAAAATTCATGAAAATGCAAGATTGAATATTTTATTAAAAAGGAAAGAAGCAATTAAAATATAAATAAGGAATCACAAATACGAAACTGAAGCGAAAATTTTATTTGGTTATTTTACTCTGAAGAACCTAATAAACAAAAATACGTATTCTGCATTCAACTATGTTTTTCACTCAAATGTGCCTCAAGGTAGACCCAAAGATTAATGTACTAAATTTCTTTAACCATTTTACCATTTCATCAAGTTAAATCCGTCATTAATAAAAACCTTTATTCTTAATCAAATTTGTAAACTATAGTCAAGTTTAAACTCAAAAAACAACTGCTTGAATAACCAAGTCACCCACAAATCGTGAAACAATGTCAGATATGTATACTTTAATGGCATTTGTTACAATTTACAGAATAAATAAATGCTGCTATGGTTTTATAATAATCATGTTACATTTAAACACTCTTTAGAATAACAGTTATAGAAAGATTTTATTCAATGATTCGATAATTCCCAAACAGCACAAAAACGTAGTAAAGACGTATTTTCTACGTACCCAATAGACGTATATAAAAGAAATAGAACGTCCACTTTCCGCAGGATTCTACATCATATGTACATTCGTATATATACGTATTTTTAGGATATTTTACGTTATGTATTGGACATAATATGACGTGTCTAGGATGTTTACACTACTCCTTTTTTTATGTGGTAAAATGAATTTGGGAGAAAAAACAACTTATTTATAAAAAAATTAAAAAAAATTGAATTAAAAAAAATACAAAAAATTTGTCTTCGCAACTATTGTGAATTACAGTCTTCAAGTTTCTTTGTGCTTCCAATGCCTGCTTGTAATGCTTCACCTTAAAGTTATATTTTAAAATCATCTAATAAGTAATTTATTATAATACATTACTACTAAAATGAATAAATATGCTCTTACCATGAATTAGACTAATTCGTAGAAGATCCTTCCTATCACTGAGTGAAAAAAAAAACTAAATTCAAATGTAAAAAAAATTTTTTTTATAAACTGAATTTTGTAAATCCTAAATTCACAGGACTGTAAACTTTTATTACAAAGGGACAACCCACGCCATGACGCTAATATTGCTAAGCCGTCTGAAAGAAGGGTGTTCGTTCTCGCATCTGTCGCTTGTCTTAAACACTGTCAACAGTGTCAACTCCCTCATGTTGTCAATTCTTTATTTGACAGTCAGTGGGGCAACAAGAAAACTGGGTTGTATTTGCGACCAATCTTGATAATATTGATATATTATTATGTCAAATAGTCCATTATCTATAATTTTTAGCTGTTTTGAAAATCATTTGCCTAATTACTTTTCGACCAGATCAACGTGTAAATTAACTAAATACATATAGTGTTTATTAGTCCTTTGGAAAGAGGGAATCCCGACTTAACAGTTGTTGTCTAATTTATACCGAATTCGTTAACTATTTTTCTATCAAAGCGAAGAAGAATGCAGATGGTTTTTTTTCTGTTTACCCTACCGAAATTAGAAATATTGAAAATAAAACTGTAAAAATACGTATATTTGAAAAAAATTCTTTCCTAACATAGTTTTGTGTATTAACAAAAATTTAAACGTTTTTTTTATTCTTTTTATATGTACATACGTTTGCCAGACGTAACTAATGTACAAGGTGTCCCATTTTGGGTACTTTTGCGGGATATCTCCGTTATTTTTAGAGATAGAGAGTTGCAGTTTTCGCGACACTGTGCTACTTTTCTGTAAAACTAAAGAAGCCATCAACAAAATTTTCATAGCCCTTTTAGTTTTTAAGATACAGGGCTTTTTGAAATTTGTACATTTTGGGACCTCATCGTATCTCCGTTTTGTAAAAGTTAAAATTGGTTCTTATAGATTTTTTTTCCGTGAATCTAGTGGTGTAGATATATATTTTTTTGATTAATTGTTTCTGAGCTGTAACCCAAACTTATGTTTTTTTAAAAGGAACACCCTGTATATTTGTAGCTCATAATATTGGCCTTTTTTTTACCTTTTTAAAGATATATAACAGTATAGACTCATTTTCCAAAAATATGCAAATAAATAACAATTTTCGAAATTTTTATTATCAAATTCATAATTTAATGGGCAGCGTTTTTTATTAAATTAACATGTTTCTTTAAATTAATTTGTAACATTGATTTATGTCTTACTATTATCAAGCTTAAGTTGAATTAATATTAGTATCTTTTGTATCATTTTTATTTTTGTAAAATTGGTGGATACCGTTAATAAATAAATAAATAAATTAATAACAACTATCTTCGGGTTTTAATTGACATTTCTCTGTTTTTGGATGAGTTTAAGCATCAAAACCTATTTATTTTCGTTATTTGTGAATTTTGTTAAAAAAATTGCAGCATTTGAAAATTATGAAAAATATGATATGCTTGTATGTTTTAAACAAAGCAATGAAAATGCTGAAGAAGCTTTTGAACTATATTTCCGTAAGTAAGTTAGTATAACTACCGACCAATTTCTAATGTTGTAGTTTTATGCTTGTTAGAAATCCAGAGAGAAGGCAACCGTTTTTTAGTAAATTTGCTCGTTTAAAAAACAAATTACTTGAGCACGGAAAAAAGAAATAGATGTTTTAGGTTATATAGAAGCGACACCCTCGAGCTCATGCAGGCGAATCGAAAAAGAAATTGGAGTGCCAAAACCTGACGCACAACGGATCTTAAAAACATATAAGTAATATCCATACAAATTTAACATAGTTTAACATTTACATCCTGGCGATGCCGAGTGCCGGACGCTATTTTGCTAATGGTATAAATTTGTAGCAAATTGATGCCAACAACTTGTTCGAATTTTAGATCAAAAAAGATGGTGGTAATTTTGAACACGTTTTGTTACATTGTTGTTTTGTTAATGGTTGTTTTCTTATAGTGTTTATTAAATTTATATATTTTTTTTATGTTCCTTTATTATAAAAAAATAGGAATGGTGCAATTCCCCATTCATCGTTATTAATTTGTAACTTTTTTTTTTTTTTTATGGTAAACACAAGCACAAGAGGAAAGTTCTATGTCACTCTTGGAGTGGTGCTTGCGCGAAGATATTTGTGGGCATTTATCTTGAATCGCTGTAGGTTGTATGCGTCGGGAAATATCTGAGGTGGAAGCCCGTTCCACAAAGAAGATGTTCTCCAGATGAATGAGTCCCGATACAGCGACGTCCTTGGGGTAGGCAGGTGGACTCGATGTTGATGAGCCGCAACTGCTAGACGCGTCCTTCTTGCCGGAACAGCCCTGGGTGGAATCAGGCCTGCCAGCTCAGAGGAGCACTTACCGTGATAATAACGGTAGAATAAACAGAGATCAGCCACCTTTCTCCTGTGCTCCAGACTATCCAGACTCTTTGTTAGTTCTGGTTTGTCGATAAGACGAATAGCTCTCTTCTGTATAGAATCCAGCATGTTTAAACTATGCTTGGGTGCAGAGCTCCAGACATGCGAGCAATACTCGAGGGAAGGGCGTATTTGAGCCTTATAAAGAGTCAGCAGCTGTTCTGGTGTATACAGTTTTTTCGTTTTGAAAAGCACTCCGAGTTTTTTGGAAGCTGCCCTGGCGATCTCTGCAACGTGGTCATGCCAGGATACACTGTTGGTGACTTCGACTCCTAGAAGATGTAAAGATGATTTCATTGGCAATGTTTTCCCTGCCATAACCAGCTCCGGGCCACCAAGGTTAGTCTTCATCGTAAATACTGCAGCCTGCGTTTTTTTAGCGTTAAAATATATTTGTCTATTATTGTTATTTATGACCTACTATTATTTATGCATTACTACTATTATGCATTTAATCTAGAAAAATTTTAGTTATTTGCGTATTTTTGAAAATAAGTCCATACTGTCATATATTTTTAAAAAGGAAAAAAAAAGACCAATTTTATGAACTATAAATATATAGTGTTGCATTTAAAAAAACATAAGTTTGGGTTATAATTCAAAAACTATTAATAAAAAAATATATATATCTATACCACTAGATTCTATGGAAAAAAATTTATAAGAATGAGTTTTTACTTTTACAAAAACTTAAAAAATAACGGAGATACGACGAGGGTCCAAAAATGCAAAAATTTCAGAAATGCCCTGTATCTTAAAAAATAAAAGGGCTATGAAAATTTTGTTAACAGCATCTTAAGTTTTGTGAAAAACTAGCATAGTATCGCGAAAACCGCAACTGTCTATCTCTCAAAATAACGGAGATATCCCGCAAAAGTACCCAAAATGGGACAACCTGTACATACGTACGAACTATGTATCGAAAAGTATGTACTAAATACGTTATTTTTATAACAATGAACGTATAGGCATAAATATGACCTAAAAATTACGTACCCAGGACGTATGATGCGGTTTGGATTATTTATTTTCTATTTAAGAATATTTTAATAAAGGATAAGATATATAAGGAAATATATATATAAATATAACCAATAATTAGGCAAACAATCACAGACTGAAACTTAACCTCAACGTAACAATGGCTATTATATAAATTAGATACCTGTACACATATAATAATATTCAAAAGCATAGAAAATCGTCGATTTCAAATTTTGCTGTCAATCAAAATCCCTTGTTGGGTATAGTTCGACCTGACTTCCTTCTTCGGCGGTGTTCGATATACTATTTAAACTATTATTTCTAGACGTATAGATAGGTAAGGATGACGTCCGTAGTTATACATAATTTGATAATAATACGTATCAACTATTTTTGTTTGGTAAAAGAATATTTTTAAATTTAATAATATTTTGCTTTTACAATGCAAAAGTTTAGTTGTGTTTATGTTAAGAGTTCCTTAACTAGTTTCATTATGTGTTTTACCCGGTTAAATTAATTTCTATTTTTGAATTTAAGCCTTAATCAGGAATCTGTTTGGCTAATATGTTTACTATATAAGGTGTTCCATTGATTATGTTGAATAAAACCGCAAAAAAAAAAGAAAAGTTTATATGAACATGGGTCCGAAAATGTTTCTTCAGGGAGCTAGAGCTCTTTGAAGATAACCTTAAAACTAGTTTTTGTTTTATAGCTTCGGAACTATTTTAACTACCGCAACCAATTTTGGGACATAAATTATTCCTAGTGCGTTTATTCTTTTAAACCTACTAAACAAAAATAAATTTAAAAAATATACCAAAGTAAAGAAATTGCGATAAAAAAATACAACTTTTATGGACAAAATTCGCATATCTCTGAAACCATTCAAGTAAGAGATTAGAAAATTTGAATACATATTCTCTTAATAAAATTATTTGACATCTATTTGAGAATTTTTTTTATATAGAAAATCAATCACATAAGTCTTGTCTGAGATACATCTATGGCATAAGAAAGTTTGAACCAGTTTCTTATAAATTAAAAAAGTGTCACGGGGGGAGTGGAGGGGAACATTAAGTTTGTTCGCGGGAGAAATCCTAAACTACTTCGGGATTAAAGTGCATGCGCTTTTAGGTTTTCTCGTTCACGGGACCCAAAAATCTTCATTCGGAGACAGTGTTGCCAGGTCTCAAGTTTTTGCATGAGGTCTCATGTTTTTCAAACAAATCTCATGTTTTCAATATTTTGCCTAAAAATCTCATGCTTTTTAGCTTTTTTGCTATACCAAAAAAACTCATTAACAAACAAAAATGCATCCCAATATTTGTCAATTTCGTATCGTTAAATCATGCAATAATCATAAAATGCAACCTCGCATCTGCACAGTTGGCTTGGTTGAGTGCGGCCGAACGGGGATTCCCCGAATGAACCTAAACATCTTTGTGTGATTTACTTCGCCGTTTATACGTAGACTAGATTTTAGTTTTAACTTATTTTATATCCTGTTAATTGAAATAAACTTAAAAAAAATGGTTGTAAGTGATACTAGCAGTGATAGTGATACTTCTCAAAGCTTGCCTGGCCCTAGTGCCGCTAAGAAAAAAAAGATTTACAAACAACAGTTTAAAAAAGAATGAACCCAATCACCTGGATTTTACTGGGTTGAACCCAATAAGAAAGGATCTAAGTATGCCTGGTAAGTGTTGACTAACATTATCTCGTTAAGTATGTTTATGTATATTATTTATATCTATGAATTCAAAAATAATTTTGTTTTAGTTGTAAAATATGTAGATGCGACTTAAATATAGCCGCAGGAAAAGTGCAACTTTCTAAACACTTAGAATCCGGTAAACATAAAAAAGCAGTCCAGGAAGCTGAAACTAGCAGTAGAAATCAACAGAATAATGCTGATAAGTTTGCTGAGAGTAGGAGTAAAATAAGCTTGGAACAAAAGGCGAAAGAAGGTATTATACATACAGTAGGTTTTTTGGCCGAACATAATCTTTCCATGAACTTGAACATTTTATTGATTACCTAAATTTTATGTGTACCGATTCCGATATAGCAAAAAAAATTAAAGCGTTAGAACCAAAATAACTAGGGTTCTTAAAAAAGTAACAGGATATTCACAAAAGTCGTATTTGATAGACCTCATGAAAAATAACAAATAATATAATTATAAATAACATATAATATAATTGTTGACGAATCGACAGATTCTCAGATTCACAGAACTCGTGCATCAAACATTTGTGTTTAGTGGTTAGAATGGAAATTGCAAATAAAATAGAAGAGAATTTTTTGGATCTGATACCGGTAGCAGAAACTACAGGAGCAGCTCTTTTTCAGATGTTTATGGACTTTTTCACATAACACAATATACCTTATAAAACAAACTTTATTGGTTTTGCCTCGGATGGCGCCAGTAATATGGTGGGTATTAGAAATTCCTTAGTCAACCGGCTACAAGAAAATATAACAAATATATTCACTGTAAAATGTATTTGTCATAATGTCCACCTTTGTGCTTTATATTTATGTCAAAAACTCCCAGAAGAGGTTGAAATATTAAAGGAATTTCAGGAATATGTATGTGTTGCTCCAGTTAAAGTCCTTCATCCAAGCCAAACCCGTTGGCTTTTATTGGAGATTGTGGTGAAAAGACTGTTAAATCAATATAACGCTCTAAAACTTTATTTTACGGATCAAACTGCCAATAATATTACTCAAGTAGATCTTATTTTAGAAAAACTGAATAGGGAAAAAAATCGACTTTATCTGGAGTTTTTATCTCATGTTTTACCAATCTTCAATAATTTATATAAATTAATGCAAAGTAAATCTCCAAAAATTCATATTCTTTACAAAGAAATAGCCAAGGTAGTAAAAAGAATTCTAGACTTTTATATAAAAGACGAGAATATTAGCTCTACAACTATCGATAAAATAGATTTTAAAAGCCCCAAAAACTTTTTACAACGGATGAAATGTATTTCTCAGCAGAAATAAATTCAAGCAGTTTATAAAAAAATAGGCTAAAAAGAGTTAAATTAAATTGCTTAAATTTGTATATCGAAAGTATTCAGCAAATTTATACAAGATTTCCTCTTAAAAATTCTATATTTGAAAAAATGGAATTTACAGATCCAGAAATTCTTAAATCTCGAAAGATCAGATCTATCAATCATATTTCCAAATTATTTCTAAACTTGCTTGATGTTAATATACAAGAAATTGATAATGGGTGGTTAGCTCTAAGAAACTTTGAAATTGATTTTAAGACTGATAAGTCGCATGACATTTTTGAATTTTGGAAATATATCCAAATCTAACAAAATTCATCTTCAATTTATTTACTTTGCCTGTTTCAAGTGCTAATGTAGAAAGAGTATTTTTCGCCATAAATTTAAACAAAACAAAACAAAGAAATAGACTAAAAACTTATATCAATACTGCATACAAAAGATCTGGTTAATAAAAATAAATCTATTTGTTCAAATTTCTCAATAACAAAAGAAATGATCAAAATAACGAGAAACCTAACTGAGAAACCTCAGCCAACAGATCTATGAATTTGACTCTGATTAACATTTTATTTTTAAATATATTATTCTATATAATAATATGCACTTAGGTATAATCTTTAAGTTTTTAAATATAGGACATGTTATTATGTTATGTGTTTATCCCGTTTAACCCATCCATAAATAAAAAATCTTTAAAATATTGTTAGTTTTTTAGTTCCTGCGGCAATATATTTTGTTCTTTTATTTTAAAATATTTTTTTAAATAGCAATTAAAATTTAATTTAAAATCAAGGTAAAAAATTACGTTTTATAACAATAAATGAACACCCTGCTAGGGTCTTATTAACAACAGCGCCATATCATGTTTTTTTTTAATCTCATGCTTTTACGAAATATTTCTCATGTAAACATTTTTCGGCACCTGGCAACATTGTTCGGAGTTAAACATTCGTCTTTTGTGGTGTTTAGAATTAATTCCGAATACGTTCAATAGATCCCAGAGTCAAAGCAAGAGGATATAATCCTGCAAACGGATTTCATTTTTTTAACATTGTTTAACGATTCTCAAAATATAGAAACTAATGTTCATACGTTAAATATATTTGGCAAGAGTAATTCGTATATTTTAATTGAACTGTTTTAAATTGACATTAAGTTAAATAATATTGGTTTAATAAAAATTCAAATTTGATTTTTTTAAATAATGATGGGGAATAACAAAAAGTTCACTTCATAAAATCGTACGAAGAATGACATTCTTTTTAAGCGATTTATCCCAAGAATAGACAGGATGAGTAATTAATATTGCATGAAAATTTATGAGCGAATTCGGTGCTTCAAAATATTTAAAAAAATTCTTATTAACTTATGTCCGAAAATGTTTCCTTGCGGAGATATAGGGAATTAAGCATAGGAGGTTTTCTAAGGTGCTAAATTAAAATTTTTTGATAGTTTTATTTGATGTCAATAATATAAGGCGCCACGTATTCCGTTTGAAGTTTTTAAATACAACAATGAAAACAACCATTTCACTTATTCAATTTAATTCTTATTAAACCAAAGGTTTTTACAAAAGGGAAAAGTGATAAACATGACGTAAAACACAAACTAGAAGTAGAGGTTGTAAAAATTATTGAAAGTGTTGTTCTCCAACTTTAATGCAAGCACCTATCCTACGAACCATTGCATTGATTGCTGCACTCGTTCAAAAATGCTTGGTGTGTTTCAAATTGTTGCGCCACTTGCCACTACGCTATTTCTTAACTCTTCAACATTTTGGAGTAGTATAAACTAACCTCGGTTTACAAACTTTAATCTATTCTAAAGCTTGGCGTGCAAGTAAGGTAATTCCAACATTAAAAAAAGGAGACAGGAATGAAGTGATAAACTATCGACCTGTTACTACTTTGAACTCCGTGTCTAAACTTTTTGAAATTACATTATTTGATCAATTATATGATGAAGTAAAATGTAGTATATCCGAATATGAACATGGGTTTTTACCGAAAAAGTCAACATTATCTAACTCAATAACATTTTGCCAATATGTGCTTTTAATAAAAGAAAGCAGGTTGATGTAGTTTATACTAATATGGAGAAGGCTTTTAATAAAGTAAGGCATAGTCAGACAGTAAATTTTCTCTATAAAAGGAATGTGGCAAAAATTTAGTTAAAATACTTTTTTACTATTTGAATGATAGGCAACAATATGTCGAAGTTAAGGTTGTTAAATCTAATGTAGATTTAGCACCACTGGGGTTCCCCAAGACTTGCGTGTTAAGTTCTGTACGAAATTCAATAACCTTATGTTTTCCTGATTACTTTGAAATAAGTTCAATGTAGGAGCTGGTGTAATTTAAATCGTTTTAATATTAATCAAAAAAAGTATTGCTCTGTGGTTCTAACTCTTAATAAAAATGTAATCAAATATACTTACAGATTAATGGTGCACAATTACAAGACTGGAAGCATGATAAAGATTTGGGCATTATAGTTGACTGTAAACTGCCATTTACAGATAACAATATTGAATTAAAGAATACGGCATATAAAGAAAATTGGATTTATTCTCAGATCCACTAAAGGTTTTAGCGTTGAGTGTTGTCTGAGATTGTTTGACAGTCTGGTATTGCCGGTGCTGAAGTATGGTTGCATTGTATAGTTCTACAATTTGAAATATGAACTAAAAAAACGTGTGCAAGTAAATTTCTCAAATATATTTTTTTCAAAAAGTATGGTTATTATCCAAATCAAGGCTATAATATATTTTTATACTTATTATTATTGCAGGACTTTAATAGGCTTTATTTGGAAAATCGTCATACAAAGATTTGTCTTGTATGTATATATGTAGAAGATTTTAAGTAATAAAATTAATTTTCCAGAAATACTTTCAATGATTCCACTCTTTGTTATTACTGGCAGCACTAGGCAAAGAAAGACTTTTAACTTGGACTTTTCTAGGACATTTTTAAGGGTTCAACAATCTATAAAATGTGCAACGTTGTTAATATTTATGCAAGTGACTTAGAATTGGATTCACTTAACTCGGATGGACTTGTTTAAATAGTATTTACTTATAATTACATTTTTAGTATTATTGGAATTGTAATATTAGTTATTGGAATTGTCTCTGAAATTGGCCTTTTCGCTGTTGATGCATTATAAATAAATAAATAAAAATTAATTGTTTTAGGTAACCCCAGAGGAAAAAGTTTATAGCTCTAGAAATAAATAAAAAGGATCTTATCATAATGTTTTGTGAAAACATAAATTCCCTTTAGTTAGAAACAACCTACCCATAAGAATAATTATCAAGTATTAACATTAAAAAATGCGCCTAAAGTAGTATATTTTTGTTTATAATATACCTATATTTTAAATATGTTTATCTTCGTCCATTGCGAGGCCTTCGAAAATATCAAAAATTTCCTTCAAGGCACAATTGTTTTCTTGCCGAGATTAAAATAAAAAATAATAAAATAAATGTGATTATCAGCTAAAAGCGTTCGCGGGTTACCTAAATTCCAAATTAGTCCAAAATTAACGTGCACAATTTAGTAGCGTTGATTGAATATTATATTGAATAATTTCAAATATTCAATCAACGGTAGTAAGTAGTCCAGGATTTAGCCCGCGAACAAAGCTATTATATGTGCAACTTACTTGGCGCTTTCGCATGTTTCTTAAATTGTGCCAAAGATGGGTTTAAGGTATTTTACTTAGTGTGTGGCTAATGATGTTCTCACTGGCTCGGAATGCGACGTATTTATTTATTTACAATGGTGATGATAACTCCGTGAGTTATTTGAGTGTTAAATTCGCATTTAAGAGGCGAACTTCTTTAGTGGCTGTGTGCAAAATAGTGAATAATTTGAACTCGATTTGCCTAATTTTTCATCCCTCATTGTAAGTAGGTTTTATTATAGTTCATTATGTTTAAAGGTACAAGAAGTGTATTTTTTATAAAGAATTATTTTTTTTTATTAAGCATGCACTAGGGGCTAAAACTTCTAGGTAGAAAAAAATCCTAATTTTTTATTATCAACCTTTGTTGTTTGAAAATATGGTCTAGTTTAGTAAGTGTATTGCAAATCGCATTTAAAATTCTATATAAAAAATTAGTAATATTGATTTTAATCGTATCTGGAAATATAAACCCAACCCAACTTTTCTTAAAACCACACTTCAAATTATGGGAATTTATTTTCGACATAAAGTGCCTAGAAAGTCATTATTTTATAATAATAAGTACATATTTGCCTAAAATATCGCAACCTAAGGAATTGAAAGATCTGTGCGCAATAAACATTCTTCCAACACTTTCTAAAGTATTAGAAAAAATTGTAGATATACAGGTTCGTGTTTTTTTAAATGAAAATAAGATTTTGCTGTTAAAACAGTCACGCTTTCGAAAAGGATATAGCTGTGCTACAGCTATGACTGACGTAACTGATGATATCTTTCAAGCGTAAGATGAGGATAAATGTAGTGCTCTTATTTTGGTAGACTATACAAGGGCTTTTGATTTCATAAATCATGAAATTTTTTTGTCTTGCATTATATCGGCTTTTTAAATTGTGCAGTTAAGTTTTTTACTTCTTTTTTGAGTAATCGTCGACAGCAAATAGTTTTGAAAAGTTCCAAATCTAATACTATACCTCTATTTGTGGGTGTCCCTCAAGGAAGTATATTAGGACTACTTCTTTATACAATTTATACTTGCCGATTTAAAGACTTTTTAAAATTTTGTAATTACCATTTGCACGCCGACGATACTCAGCTTTATTTTTACTTTAACGCTAATAATATAACATCTGCAAATCAAGGGCGGCTCGTCAGGTGAAGGTGAGCTTCACCAGAAAATATAAATAAAATAAGAAAATGAAAACAACATATTTATGAGTATTCTTTTTTGATCTAAGACAATCAAAAAGTACCAAAATAACTAGTTTTTATTAAATAATATATCAGTTTATCCAATAAACAATAAATTCTATTAATCAGTTTCACGCCGCAACCCGCAAAACCCCAATATACTAATTTATGTCCAAGTGAAGATCCCGTGTTATATCCGCGATCGCCTTCACCGTTGCCATGGCAACGTGACGTCAGCCTCGCGCGGCATCGCATAATCGGCCATAAGAAACTGAGGCGGGTGCAGATCAATCAGTTTGATATTAACCCCTATAAACTGTTTATCTATGTTTGATATTCACCTGTTCTTTTTCGCGGTATCGGGCGTTTATTTGTGGATGGATGAAGATAAAAGGGATGTGTTGTTATATGGTCGACCAACTAATATTCTAAGCATAGAATTAAAAAAAGGAAGCAAAGAAAAGAGGCAAGTCTTATAATATTAATTTTAAGCCTTCTTGGTTTACCGAATTTAATTGGCTGTGTAGCAGCACAGTGCTGCAAAGATTATATTGCTGGCCCTGTTTACTATTTTCAAACATACAATCTGTATGGAATAGGGATGGCTTTACAGATTTTATTAATGTTAATAGGTCCTGGCATAAACATGCAGATTCTGGAGAGCATTTAAAATGCCAATTAATGTTCAGAAACTTTGAAAATAATCAAAACATCATTGCCGATGCCTTAAAAGAAAATGCTCGTTTATATAAATTAAAATTTAATGAAAATGTTATATTAAATAGAATTTGTATGAAAACAGTTATTGACGCAGTTTTGTATCTCAGTAAACAAGAGTTGCCGTTTCGCGGACATTTCGAGAAAATTGACTCAATAAACAGGGGAAATTTTAAAGAGTTATTAAATTTGTTAATGGATGTAAGTCCTGTCGAAACCAAAAACCACTACAACAAAATTAAAAATGTTTTTAGTAGGGAGTCAAAAATAATTCAAAATGACATAATTGAATGCATTTCAAATTACATTATAATATATATACTTTATAATATTTATGTTATAATATAAGTGACTTATAGTGACTACATTAGATCTGAAACTAAGGATACCAATTTTTTTTCCTTCCAAATTGATGACACTACTGACATGAAAAGGCTAAAAACATTTACAAGAAATACTATTTCACAAGAAAGACTTTCCAGTTTGGCTATTACTACATAAAGAACTTATGCAAATGCAACATCCGTTTTACGAGGATATTATTAATCGATTCGCTTCCCTAAAGGACCAAAGGATCGACTTGATTTATAAAAACTAGGTAAGTCAGCTCTAACTATAATACTGTTTTCTGGGCCATGCAGATCTTCACCTACTTTTTTTCCCACGAACCGCCACTGCTGCAAATCAAAATATTAATACCGACCTCCAGCATCTAATTACAGTTTCCAAACCACATCATTTAAAAATATTTTAAACCCTACAAAATCGTCAGTTATTGTCATTTTTTTTTTAGTTATTATTTGGAGGACATAAAAGCCACAGGTCTAGAATAAGGAACGAGGAACTCAAAATAAAATTTATAATAAATGACACCCCTATTATAATAACTAATACTTCGAAATCCTGAGGTCTTATTATTGATTCTGATCTTCGATTTCATATTCATATAACTGATAAATTAAAGAAAGCATATAGTGCACTTAAACTTATCTATAACCAAAGAAAAGTCTTAAAAGACGCATCTTTGTGATTCTTTAGTTTTATCCAATTTCAACCATTTGTATGGACCATGCTAAGATCAAGTCGACGCTCGTAGAATTCAAAAAGTGCAAAATGCATGCCTTCATCTTATTTTTGGAATTCGTCACTGAAATCATATATCTCATAAGCTTAAGGATATAGGATGGTTAAATATGTTCAATCAAGGTAAATTTGCCTTTTCGACATCACCCGGAATATAACACTCATTTATTTATGGTTTAAATTATGGCTATAATTTAAACTGTGATTTTCAGACAAGTAGCCAAACTAGACCTTTACCGCAGGTTTTTGGTTTAAGAGGTTTTTTAAAGTACCGTATAACAGATGTATTTTCTATAAAAATTATGTATTGATACCACGGAACTTGTTTTCTTAAAAACTTTATTCAAATAGGAATCGTATACTCTACTTACTACACACCTAAATTTTAGAGAGGCAATAATAGGGCTTACCTCCGATAATCCGTCTAATCTGTCCATCATTTTCGCATTTCAGAAAATATTTAATCTTACGTGTTACTATAAAAAAATCTACATTATGTTGAGTCGGAATTTTTTGTGTAATTCGAAAAATAACTCCTTCGATTTAATTATACTGGAGTGCATTGGGCCAAGTTTGCAAAATATTACTAAATTTTTGATGTCTTCTAAGATATTTAAAATAGAATTATATAAGATTGTTAATTGATTAAATATATCTTTGGCCATTATCTTTAAAATGACTTTTATCTTTAATTATTTCATTAAGTTCGAAAATTCTTGATCTTAAAAAATTTTTATTGTGCGATATGCTTTGAGCATTTATTATTATTAGTTTTGCATTATTTGTTTATTGATTTTAATCTAATTTTCAAAATGTTGTTCATTGTTCTAGAATTTTAAAAATTTCGTTATCATCCTGAGCATCCAAATTTCTAGTAATGCCTAAAAATAGAGCTTAAACTATTCAATTAACGGCGCTTTGTGTAATTATGTTTGTGAAACTGTTTATTTTCGACCTCTTCAGAAATGAAACCTTGGGTAAAATTAACTTGTTTAATCAACATTTTATGATGAATTTAAAGTGAATTAAAGTGAAATTAAAGTTTATTTAGTGTTACTAAATTCGTTGTAAAAGGATTCCATATTAAAATAGTGTGCAAATGTCTGGCCTATGCGGGCCGATAAAAATTTTTTTTGAAAATTTATTTGGTATAGTGCTAAAAAGTTGAAGAACATGAAAAAATATTTACCTGTTTTTTTTAATTTAATTTCCTATTATTTTTTAATGCGCCCCCCGGCCCTTAAAAGGGTCAAAATTTCAAGGTCATTTTTTTTTTTGGTATAGTAGTTAAAATTTAGGTATTGACATATAAAGTATCCACAAGAAAAATTAAAACGAAAAAATGATTTTTCACCACGCCCCATCCCTTAAGTATATAAAAGCAGCTCTTCGTTTGAGAATTTGATGAACCTTTCTAGAAAAGTTTTATTACAGGTGGCTTAATTTGGTAAAGTATACCATATTTCATCAATTACTCAACCCAGAACTCACCACGAGGAGGTGGCTGCTTAATCGAGTTCCACCCCCGTCTCCCTCTCCTCTACATCACCGTGTCCTTTGGTTCTTTAATAATCTAAAAAAGATGCAATTTATTTAGTTAACTTTACTTTTCTTTGATTTGTAATACTCTTCCTTATTTTCATATGATGGAAGATCACTTCTACCTTCAAATTTTACTCGATTGTAGCCATCTCTTTTGTCATCCTCGCAAATTTTCCCTGATGCTTCAGTGATAATTTTAACACATCTCTCCACAGATTGAGTGTGACATGGAAATTTATTTAACATAATGACCGATTTTTGCTTTATTGCTTCTGTCAAATCCCCATTTGAAATGTCCATTAATAAAGGAGGTTCGGTCACAACGCATCTGTTCCAGTCTATAAGATCGGTGTAGTCTCTGGCATTCGAGTTGAGAGCAGGTATTATAAAAACTCTTAAATTTTCTTGACCTTTAGTATTTCTTGACTTTAAAATTCGACGAAGCCTCAGTTCTCGTATATGACTCCGCGAGTCAGTAATCATTCCTAACAGAATGTTCTCGGGATGGGCAAAGTAAGCGTTAGTGCTTATGACATTATTAATTATTTTCTTTATGTTTTCGGGAAATTCTCGAGACAAAATTATAGATTGCCATAAATGTTGCGCTCCATACTGGCACAATGGTTTCATTTTGATATGAAACTACATTGGTGCATAAACCTTCATAATAAACCTTGATAAAACGACCAAGGTGTCAGAAGGTTCACTGGTTGATATATATAAATGTAATACCCCGTTAGCCTGCATGTCATCGAGCATGACTTAATTTTCCTGGATTTTTTTTGCTTAGAGTATCCGAACAAGTTCCAGTTTTAATGGCACAACATATCTGATATAAGTACTTAGATCTTCTTAGTACTTAGATCTTCTTAGTTCTAAGTACTTAGTGCTGATCAGTACTTAGATCTTCTTTATTTATTTCAGGTAAATCAGTTTCAATTGAATCAAATTTTTGAACAGGTCGTGACTCGCAAGTTGTCAAAAGTGATCCAATGGGTCCTGAAAGTGAATGTGGCCCTATAGTTTTTCCATCCAAAGCTTGCAACAAATGTCAAAGAGGTAACTCGTTGGCGTGAAGCAAACATATCAGCCATTGGACGGGTTTTCCAATCTGATTTTTCATTAATCTAATCACACCACCTTTCCAGCCCGTGTTAACATTTGTACCATCACAACCGATTGCCCTAATGGAGTTTAAACTTATTGATTTGGCCTTTAAACAAGAAATCATACTTTTTACAATATTGGCAGATGTTCCAGATCCTTTAATTGTTAAATGGCCAAGATACTTGCTTTTTGGTTCTTCTATAAGAGCTATGTGTTCTTCTTATCTGATAACACGGCGTCTTTCACTTAAAACCATAGTCTGATCTTTTCTTCCATCAAAATAAATTCCTTGTATCTTAATTTCGATATCACAATTTGGTTTAGTTAGCTTTCTTTTAGTAGCGCTGATTAGGGTATGCGTAAATATTAGTGGACAGGGCCGGCGTAAGTTTGGTTTATAGATGAGAAATGATTTTAGGTTGGGGCGCGGTTAAATTTATAGTTATTTTTGCGATATTTTATTGGTGTTTTAAATATATTATTTATGAACTACTTACAGTTACACCAAATCCAAAATATTTTTTTTTATTTTAAGGTCATTGGGGCGCGGTCAAATTTTATTTTAAAATTTTGAAAAAAATACAACATTATTTTTAAACCATTCCACAACTTTTTTTCACTATACCAAATAAAATTTCGAAAAAAAAATTTTTTCAGCCTTTTTTGGCCCGCCCTAGACTATAGTTTGCAATTATAGTTTAAAGTTTATGGGCAGGATGCCTAGTTTGCTGATAATATTCCTTATTTCTGTTCCTTGGCCGAATGCAAGCAACCTGAAAGATTTTAAAATTTTAGAACTAACAAGGGTTCCAGAGACTTAATATTTTAATTTTTATATGTATTCAACGTTTTGCTTTGTTTTCGTTTATTTTTACATAAACATTTTAAGATATTGTTAGAAGTTCTTTACGGTTTTTATTTACCTTATTTATGTCTGCTTGTTTTTTCTTTTGAATATCATTATTAATTATTCAGAATTTTAATAATGTTAATCAATGTTTATATCTAGAGGAGAATTTCGGTCTAAATGATTTGTTATGATTTTGTAAGATTTTAAGCTAGTTACAGAATGCATAGTGTCATTGTATGCAAGAATCGCATAGTTAGTTTTTATATCTATAGGTTCAGTTTTGTATATTTCTTAATTATTTAATAGTGCTTCCCCTACCAAGATCTTTAATATTTAATTTTTTAAAGTTTGGAGTCTGACATTTCCCACAAGGTTTAACTAAAAATAGTTAACCATGTATATTTAAAAACAGAAGATTATCTCATTTTAGCTATAAAGTCATATACAGGGTGTTCTATAACAAAAAACTAACCATCTGCCAAAATATTAAATCAATACTTCTACCCATGGCAAAGTGGGCAGCCTTTCAAAATCTTATTTTTCGCATTTTTATTTCCATTTAAAATAGTTAAACTTTAGGCAACACAGAAATGTAACTATTTCACTACAAAAGATGTTGAAAATGTGCACCATTAACTTCAAGACAGTAAAATAATCTATTGGAAGGAAAATAATCTTCACGAACATTTTGGACAGTAGCAACATCAATATTGCGATATGAGTCTGACTGGGTGACGTAGACTTTTTATTTTAAATAGCTCCATAAAAAAAGTTCAGAGATATAAATTCAGACGACCTGTCTGGCCACTCCATAGGCCCTCGACGACGAATCCACCGATTAATTTATATATCAGTCAAATATTCTCTGATATTTCTGATAAATTGAGATGGCGCCCCATCTTGTTGAAAAACTGTTTCCAGGACTCCCGCAAGGGTGAACGAGCACTAGG
Organism: Anthonomus grandis grandis; assembly: GCF_022605725.1. Taxonomy (NCBI): domain Eukaryota; kingdom Metazoa; phylum Arthropoda; class Insecta; order Coleoptera; family Curculionidae; genus Anthonomus; species Anthonomus grandis. The sequence continues at coordinate 30,015,597 of NC_065555.1, forward strand.
CAATTGGATCTCTCCATAAATGTTAATTTATTAATTTGTCTCTCATCTCTTATATTTGAAAAATTAATGAATTGATCAGCAAGGTGATTGTCAATAATTTCAGTAATTTTATGGATCCAACGACTTACAGTAGTTTCGCTAATTCCAAATTTAAAATCTTGTCCAATGCTTCTTTGGTAACAATCTGTGGCATAAAATCTTGACATACTAAAACTGCCCATTCAATGGTAACGTGCGTGCGGGACATTATTTTGGCGCCCTATCAATGTCGCCTCGAGTCATATTATGTAGGTGCCACGCCCTTTTTTACACTTATTTTGATATTTTGCTTTTATAAATTTTATTTATTTATTTCCAAGTTATAAAAAAAACATCTTTTTTTATTTTATAATAAAACAACAGACATTTTTGAAATTTTATTTTTATTGGAAATAATAAGTATTAAATTATTAATTATAATAATTAAAAAAAGATCTGTAATCCGTCATTTAAAACTAGAACTTTTATTAGGTTCAATGTTAAATGTAAGTGTTTTTCTTGATTTAACGGCAGCAAATTTTTTTATATCTTTATCAAAATCGATTTTGTCAACCATCTCCTGCTCTATAGCTAATACTGCTAGCCCAGATAGTCTCTCGTAATGTATACCGATTTTTTTTTTTATTATTTAGAATAATAAAACATATATTATATTTTTATTATATTAATTTTGAAAATGACCTCTCCCCAGAACCTGCAGATACTGGTAAAGTTAAGAGTTCAAGTTCATCAGTAAGCTTCTGTTGTAGAGCTTGGTAGTTTTTTAGGAGTTCATTGTCACATAATGTAAAAATATTACTCAAAAAAACCAAAGTCGTCATTAGAGATCATATCAAATCTACTATTTAGAGAACTTAGTACTTGATCAATTATTCTCAAAAATTTTTTTTATTTTAACGCGGTTTTAGGATTTTGAGGTGCCTTATCCCTATGTCCATAATCAAAACACTGCCGCTTGAGCAATTATTTCTTCAAAGAAATTATCCTTTCTATAATTTTTGAAATGATCGACTAAATTCTTTAAATAATTTTGATATACTTTAATGTCAATTGTTACACTTTACATCGTTTTGCTTACAGACTCTCACAAATTTTAATTAAATTAAATTTTTATGGCTTTATAGCATCTACCCTACTTAATCATCTAGTATCACTTAGGGGTTTTAGATTTAATGCAGATACATTTTTTTCTAATAATATCCCATCTTTTTGTGAAGGAAGAGAAAAAAACGTAGAGTTCTTGTACTATATTAAAAAAGTTTACTGTTTTATTCGATACTTTAGCAGCATCATTTACTGCTAAATTTAAGCTATGTACAACGCATGGGACTAAAAAAGCTCTAGGATTAACGTCCAGTATACGTTTTTGTAAGCCAATATGCTTTCCACGCATAAAATTACATAGTCTTTTTCCTATAGAATCGAATATTGAACTAAAAGCTAAAAAACTCTCTTATATCTGAACTTTTTTACAATCTTGATTTAACACCACATAACGCGAATCAAGGCCTATTTGTTCTGTGTTACTTGGTACAGTCCATAATTATTGAATAATATTTGGAATTGCGTACCACATTTAAAATATTATTTTTTACTCTAGAAGACATCAATTCTACAATTTCGTTTTGAATCTCTGCCTAAATAATGAGTTTTTTTTAAAGAATTTTTCTGCGAGTTTTGCACTCTTCTAAGATGTTCTCTCATCATAGGGTCGAATGAGGAAATCATCTCGACAGCCTTAAGAAAATGTTCGTTATCAAGATGAAAAAGTATTTTAGAAGAACCCTGAAATGCTTGACATTGTCGGGACAAAAATTTTACCACTGCAAAAATTCTTACCAAAACATTATGTCAATATTTTTTTTCGGTTTCTAAAACCCGTAAATGATGATCGTTTACAGTAATAGATAATTATGACATTTTTTTTAAACTCATCTATGTATTCATATGAACATTATGTACAATTGATGTTTCATGTCTTTTTATAGTCAACGATAAGTGTTGCCAATCAGAAAAGCCAACCGTTAAATCAGACAGTTTTACCGAAGAGCCTACAACAAGAGCAAAATATAGAGTTTTTTTAAACTGAATTAATAAGCCAAATTCTCTCTGTTGTTTCATCACAAATTTGTTGTTTTTTGACAAAGTACATACTTGAAATTTTTCTTTTGTCTTGATTTGTAGGAAATTGATAATTGCTTCCTATCAAAGGACGTCGTCACTCAACCAGAAGAATGGTACTTGTCATCTTAGGGCCAATTTTAGTCAAGGCTTCGGTTTCATTTTCACTTGTAGCCTCTATTATTAAGTCAGTGGGTTCGATGTTTTTACTGAGAGTTGATGTACTCGTAGATGGTTCAAGTGCAGGAACAGGTGAAACAGCGCCCGCTTCAAAACATTGACCCTCTAAAGTTTCTGTTTCTGCATTGGAAACTGGAGTTTTCGCCAAGAAATCTTTTATTTTGTCAGCCATCTTCTCCTGTTCTTGGGCTCTAACTTGTTTTTGCTTTCAAAATGTTGCGCCAAAAGGTCGTTTTCTCTTCTGTGGTTCCTAGAATTAAGCAAGTGAAGCTAATATAAGCTAATATCCTAGATCAATATAAAATGTCTTAAGATGTACTAGGCTCAGAAAACATTTAAAAAAGAAATGTGGTGAGATCGTTGGATGATAAACGAATAAAATATTTTGACAGTTTACTGACTACCGGCTACACACCCACGAAAGAGATGTCAACTTCGGTAATTTTAATGAAACACCCTGTATATTATAACCTATTATAAAATACCACGTAAAAGTCTAATTACCTGGATTTTTGTATATTTAATATTCTTTAAAATTTAAAAAAAAAATCATTTTTATTTCAAAATTTACATTTGCATTTTTTCCTATCATCAAGGCATTTATTATTTTAACTTGAATTATTATATGCAATGATATGGCGTAACAAAATTTGTATAATATTTTATTTAATTTATGATATTTTAAAGCTATATTGTTTGAAATAATGAAAATTAAAATATCGCAAAAGCCATTAAATCTTAAGAGATTATCCTATAAAGATCTAACTATTGTAATAAAACTAATTTTGGATTTTATTACTTTATTAGAATATGCCCAATTATAAATACTATTTTCTTGTAGGATATAATATAATAGTTACAATTTCACCCTTAATTTAATTTCCACACCAAAATCAATAACAAAAAACAACAAACATTTTATCGAATCGAGTATTTTCTTTCTACCACTTTAAAAGACGTCTAATTTAACTTCCGTTTTCTTGTGTGAATATTAAGAACTTATTAGCGAACCGAAAAAAAAATTAAAAATTTTCTTTTTCAAATTTTCTAAAAAAAAATTTCAAAAATTTTCCTGAACTCTTTTATTTTGTTTTTTAGAGCTAAAAGTCATTCTTTATGCTTTTTGAAAATATTGAATAAAGGAAAAACAATTTTTATTAAAAGCCCCATAATCGTTTAAACGATCAAATACACCACCGAAAATGTTATTTATTTTTTTGCATAGAAAAAGGAATTCCATACTTCTCCTTTGAATTATTGCGATGGATATACAATTCGGATCCAGTCTTTATCCAATGTGTAGTGAAGATAGAGTGTATTGAGGAAGTCCTTTATGGAAGTGCAGTGGTTAATAGGGAAGATAAGGGAACTTTTTTATCTACAAGATAAATGTCAATCTTCTTTAAGAGTTATACGTTTCAATTAGGGTACTTATTATCATCATCGGACTCAACACTTAGCGTTAATGAATAAAAACAATTGATGATGATAAGATATCTTATCGAAACACATAACTCTTTAACATCTTTTTTATGGAATGTTTAGTGTTTAATTAATAGTGAAGTGATCAGTATGTATATCAGTGTGGATATATTTGTATCAGTATATGTTACAAAACTGGTATGTACAGAGTAATTCTTTATATTTTTTCCAGATCAATCTTCTTGAAAACTATTGCACTTAAAATTTATTTTACTATTGCCTCTTATGCGCATTGATCTTCCAAACAACTTTTGCGCCTACAATTTTCTTTCTCCAGTCATTAGTTTTCAAGAAAAAAAAGTAAAAACCAAAATAACGAAAACTTTCCTTTAGCTTTTTTATGGAAGACTTTTTTGGGAAAATTGGGTATATTTTTTTATAGGTCGTTTTTCAAAAAGGTTTTATAAGACGTTTAAGGTATTTTATCCATTTCCAGAAAAAAATTATATTTTTTCAAAATATTTTTTTCCATTTTTTTACTCAAATTTTTTACATTTTTCAAAAATCTTCCATAACTCCCTTATTTTTCGATTTATGACTTTTTAACGGAAATCCAATACTCAAAGAAAATTTTCCATATTTTCATTAGTTTTTGAGAAAATTAGGAAAAACTATTAAGGGGTTTTTTCCAATTTTCTGGATAACTGTGGGAGTTAAAAATTATTTTTTTATTGCATTTGATGCGTATTGAAATTCCAAACAACTTTTGTTTTAACAATTGTTTTCTTCAATTAATAGTTTTCTAGAAAAGAAATTAAAACCAAAATTATAAACATTTTCCCATGGATATCCCTTTTTGAGGAAGATTTTTTTGGGTATAACTTTATAATGATAAATTTTTCAAAAAAAAATTATAAGATTTTTTGAAATTTTTTGGGTATCCATCTATCGATTTAATAAAAAAAATTAAATTTTTTCACAAATTTTTTTTTCCAATTTTTAAAAAAAAATTATATGCTATTTTGCTAAATGTTGTAACAGTTGTAGAGTTTGACATGTAGACTTTTGAGAAATATTGTGTTATATATATACAGGGTGTTGTACAAAAGAAATATGTTTTAAGTGGGACCCCATATGTATTTTATTATAAGTCTTTTAATTCTTAGTTAAAAAAAAATTATAAATTCGTAAAAACTTAGTTAATTTTTAATAATTTTTCTTTATTTTTGAAGTAAAATATTTCAGAAAGGGCTCAGCGTAATAAGACTTAATCATTAAAAAAAATTCAAGGGTCAATGTTTCATTTGTACAACACCCTGTATATATAACACTATATTTCGTAACTAGCACTATCTTTTTTACATTTACTATATTTATACAGGGTGGTGTAAACAAGGTAAGGGGGTCAGAAAAATATAAGGAAGGAAGGACCATACCTGCTTTCCTCCCTATATATATTTACATTTAATTTTTAGATAACAATTTTGTATCTTAAAAATTTCAATCAGAATAAGTTGAAAAAGCATTTTTAAATTACTAAAACTCCCTGTATATTTTTTTATTAATTTTTTATTATTTTTAAACGTAATATAAACATTTTGTCCAGGTAGTTCAGATCAAATCGCAAAGGTAAAATTCCGTTAATAGAAACAAATGAAATATCTATTAAAAATGTCATATACATCCCTGTTGCCTATTAAAAATTTTACTATAAATTCTTTTTTGCTTTTTCCAGATTTAAATTCTGCTTCTGCTTGGACAAATCCAGAGTTAGTGATAAAATGGAATCAGCCCTTAAGGCCATGTAAACCAGTAAAGAGTCACTTTCCTCCTTGTTTTTTGGCCTAATACTGAAGTACTTCTCTTTTTCAGGTGCTTCCAGAGCTCTACAGTACCCTACCTAGACCGAGTTCACCTTCAATCCATAAAATACCTGATTTAAAATTGGAACTTTTTGAATAAATTGAATGTAATATTATTACTTTCCTCCAGGAGGTTACATCCCTGTATCAAATTGGGCTCCTGACCATTAAAAATGTCATCATAATTAAATGTTTTTTCCATATTTAAACTAACGTGGTACAAATCCAGAGTTGACCCCAAAAATAGACGCCATCCAGCCTGGAAGAGGACCATGCAAACAAATGAGGACCCTCAGGAGATCCACACTTGTGACCTTTACTATTTGTTTTTGGGATTTGAATACTGTAGTAGTTCTCTTTTCAGATAGACGTGGCTTACCCCCTTACCAGAGGAGTTCACCTTAGGTCGATAGGGTGAGTCATGCTAAACTGACACTTTTGGATAAAACAAAAGGCACATGAACATTTTTTCCAGGTGGCTGAGGCCTGCCTAATCAAAAGACTTCGGCGATAGGAACCAAAGGAGCACCGCCACAATTTTTGTGGTAAGTTACCCTTGACTCAATCCTGTTGTTCTTCAGTCAAATTAATTACGCCGTTCTTGCAGTTGTGCCAGAGGTGCCCTTCTATGGTCACGAAGACTCCTTAAAGGGACTTAGGGATTAGTGAGTGAAGTAAGTAAATCTCTTAACAAAATTTCCTTTTTCTTATCAATATATATTTTTTTTAATTTTCTTTTTCTTTATTTCAGGTGTAGTGAGTGACTAGTATTTTGTAGTATACTAAAAATATCATGTAATGAACAGTATAGTAGTGTAGTGTAGTGCCAAAAGAGGGGGTAGCAGATCCGGTTGGCGTTATAGTCTCTTCCCTGGGGGCTTGTCTCTACGGGGGCAGAGTCCTCAGGACGTGGACAGAAGCGGACCTGTGAAGTAGACGATAAGGCGGTGGAATATACCTTGAAAAGGTGAGTTGGTTTAATACTTACTTTGGTTAAATCTTTTACTTAAAGACCCTCAACCTAACACCACAAAGTTTATTCCTTATTTAATTGATAACATATAATTAACGTGTTGATTTCTATTGTTTCAGGTATCTACTAGGGTTCATATAGGTGAGCCAATTCATTACTATGCATAACTTAAGTTTGAAAATCAGAAAATCTTAATAAAAAACTAAATTCGATGACGAACTGTTTGGTTCTCACTCACTGGATTTAGATTTTTAATAAATTAAAGTCAATGACAGATCTTTTTTTTTTAATGAATTTTCAAGCTTAAACACAAAAGTCCTTAAGGCTTAGATAAAGGTAGAAATACATACATACACACATTTGCCCTCCTTGTCTTTAACCATGATGAGCAGCCTCCCTGGGACACCCTGTAAAAGCCCACCCCGTCATTTTCTCTTTCAGCTTTCCCTTAACACACGGGGTAAAACATGAGAAAAATCCGGGCTGGTTTCTCTTGGTTTGCCCTATAAATTATTTTTTTACATTTCCATGCCTAGGGGTGCCAAAACCTCATGACCGGAGGTGCCATAATCTCCTCTGGAGTGCCACCAAAAAGATCAATCAGTCAATTTTTTTTTTTTTTTAATTACTTATTTCCATTTTTATAAAAAAATTAAAACTCTTCAATATCTGTATCTCCTTCAGTTCCTTAATGTTCAACGTAAGTTTTTATGGTGATCATTTAATACTGAAGGGTGATTTTCCACTTTTTGGTGACGTCACTTGAAGGGGGAAGCAATGATGTCTTTTGGAAACTGGAGGTGCCAAAAAATCCTCCATCGTTGCCGTGGAGTCCGGTGCCCTTTAGGTCGGACTCCGTTTGCGTTTGGTTTTTCGTAAAGGTTCATACGCTTTAACAATTAAATTATTAATTAACTTTTAATTATGGGGAAAATCATCCATCCAAACACACATTTACTAACAAGACGTCTCTTTCAGCTTTTTTTATTGTCATCGGAGGACCATATCAAGGACCACTCATGTACTTTTCTTTCAGGTTTTCTCTTTCAGCTCGTCAATCTACAGGGTCCAGAGTGTCCAAACCAGGATCAAGTTTCCTTCGGTTGTCTTTGAGAGCCACTGATTTTGCCACATCATTCTTTCCATCTCTTCAATTCTCAGAATCATCCAATATGCAGTACCTCCGGTACTTATTTTTTGGATATTGTATGTTATCATTTTTTCACATAACGGAGTCTCCCCTAAGGCTCCATCGTTACCCACTCATCCACTTTTTCACTATTGATTGGTAACTCCCACCTTTCCTCGTTTGTGGAGTGTGATCCGCTGGATCCGTCGCCAGCGTCGATCTCCTACTGCACGATCGGTTTTCCCGATCGTGATGATGTCGGAGATCCGTCGAAATTCGTTCGCCGATCGACGTCGATCTCCCTCCGCGTTATTGAAGATCTGCTGAAATCCGTCGATCAGCGTCTGTGATCTTCGCCGTCGCGTGAAGATCCGCCGGAATCGTCGCCCGGCGTCGATCTTCGTTTTTTTTTCGCGTTTAGGTCGGTCGCCATCGGGTCAGTTCGCGAGTGACAAGTAACAAATGAAAATTGTGCGTCGGGTTTATTCGGTTACGGTCGGGTCGGTCGTCGTATGTTTCGGATCTATGGGAGTCTTGCTTTATTTTATATTGTATTTTATTGTACTTCGTGTTTGGATGGAATTAATATTTTAAGTCTTTTGTAAGGTTGTAAGGTTTTTTGTATAGATATTTAGAAATTTGTTTTTTTTTGAAACACAAATGAAAAACCATGTCAAAGTGAACCTTTATGAAGCCAAATTGCAAACCATTTTTCATTAGATAAGTTAGGGGGTTTTTCCCGATGACATTGAGGTAGAAATGCCTCTTTGAATCAGGAATTTAATTTTTCTAACAAAATTTCTTATTTTATTATTAAAATATTACTCTTTTAAACTAAAATTTAAAATTCTACTAATTTATTAAAAAAATTAATTAATTAATTATAAATTAAATAAATAAAAATGGAATGTCTCTATTTTTTAATAATTTCTAAATTTGGGAATAAGATAGAGGATGCAATGCCTCTATCGATTCCCGCTTGAGTTAGAAGGCTTTAGGGCGTTTCTTAGACTAGGTTCGGAAGTTCTGTCTTCCTCAAAACTTAAAACCAAATAAACCATAAATAAATAAATAAAACATATATAAACATATAAAATAAAAAACAGGGTGTCCCATTAAGATTAGATGTATTAAATTAATAATAAAATTACAATCAAAACAACATTTATTTTGGAATGTGTTATAGATAAAAGAATAATACGTTGATGTTGTGTGTTATTGGTAAAAAATTGAAACCGGGGGACGTACCCAAAAATTGAAATACCCAAACTTTCAAGTTCGATGTTTGTGCTCCCATTGGCTTTATCGAGATAACTCCAACGGTTTTCACTTAGTATCGTCCGTAGAATTCGAATGAGACCATTCGCAAGGCCATAGTTCTTTGATTTGCTGAGATCTATCTATTTTGGAGGCGAATTTTGGGCTCAAAACGATTTTTTAATCGTCAAAAGTGGCATATTTGGCAATTTTTAAAGTGCTCTCATTCCCTTATTTCTGCTCGTAGAACCCCATAACCCGGTATTTTAGGGATTGTTAGGATGAGAACAACGTTGGTGTTATTTGTTCGAATTCGAAAATAAAAAAAATCGTGAAAAAATCGATACGAGGGGAGGTACCCAAAAAATTGAAAATCCCAAATTTTGAAGTTCAATATCTCGGCTCCCATTGGCTCTATCGGGATCATTCCAACGGTTTTCTCTTTGTTTCATCACTTAGAAAGAGACCATCTGCCAGGTCGTAGCGTTTATGATAGCCGAGATATGACATTTTTGATACCCATTTTTGGCCTCAAAAACGAGATCGAAAAAATACTCGATTTCTTAGTTCTGCTCAGATTCCCTTATAACCCGGTATTTTCGTGATCTACTTGATGAGAACAATCCGCTGGCATAGTTAGTTTGAATTCGAAAAAAAAAAAATTTCTGGAAAAAACCCAAACGGGGGGGTATACCCGAAAAAAGAAAAAACCCAAACTTTGAAGGCCGATATCTCGGCTTCTATGAAATCTATCGGGAAAATTCCCACGGTTTTGTCTTAGTTTCGTCATTCTGAATCCAACGAGATCATCCGCAAGGTCGTAGCTTTTACGATAGCCGAGATATGGCATTTTTGATGCCCATTTTTGGCCTCAAAAATTGACTTTTTTCCGAATTTTCAAAGTGCTATAATTCCACTTGTTTTGGTCGAATTCCGTTATAACCCGGTTTTTTCGTAATGTATGTGATGGGAATAAGCCGCTAATAGAAGTTTCTATAGCTACTTTCGGGTTTCAAGAAAATCGATTTTTCGCATTTTCAAAGTGCTATAACTCCCTTAGTTTTTCTCGAAACTCATTATAACCCGGTGTTTTCGTGTTGTAGGTGATAAGAACAAGCCGCTGGTATAGTTAGCTCAAATTCGAAAAAAATCAATTTTTGGTGAAAAATTCGATACGGGGGGGTATACCCTAAAAATGAAAAATCCCAAAGTTTGGAGGTCCATATCTCGGCTCCTATGGGCACTATCGGAAAAAATTCCAACGGTTTTGTCTTAGTTTTGTCGTTCTGAATCCAACGAGACCATCCGCAAGGTCGTAGCTTTTACGATAGCCGAGATATGGCATTTTTGATGCCCATTTTTGGCCTCAAAAACGGGGTCAAAAATTGACTTTTTTCCGAATTTTCAAAGTGCTATAATTCCACTTGTTCTGGTCGAATTCCGTTATAAACCGGTGTTTTCGTAATGTATGTGATGGGAATAAGCCGCTAATAGAAGTTTCTATAGCTACTTTCGAGTTTCAAGAAAATCGATTTTTCGCATTTTCAAAGTGCTATAACTCCCTTAGTTTTTCTCGAAACTCATTATAACCCGGTGTTTTCGTGTTGTAGGTGATGGGAACAAGCCGCTGGTATAGTTAGCTCAAATTTGAAAAAAATCAATTTTTGGTGAAAAATTCGATACGGTGGGGTATACCCTAAAAATGAAAAATCCCAAACTTTGGAGGTCCATATCTCGGCTCCTATGAGCACTATCAGGAAAATTTCAACGGTTTTGTCTTAGTTTCGTCGTTCTGAATCCAACGAGACCATCCGCAAGGCCGTAGCTTTTACGATAGCCGAGATATGGCATTTTTGATGCCCATTTTTGGCCTCAAAAACGGGGTCAAAAATTGACTTTTTTCCGAATTTTCAAAGTGCTATAATTTCAGTTGTTCTGGTCGAATTCCGTTATAATCCGGTGTTTTCGTAATGTAGGTGATGGGAATAAGCCGCTAATAGGGGTTTCTATAGCTATTTTCCGGTTTCAAGAAAATCGATTTTTCGCATTTTCAAAGTGCTATAACTCCCTTAGTTTTTCTCGAAACTCATTATAACCCGGTGTTTTCGTGTTGTAGGTGATGAGAACAAGCCGCTGGTATAGTTAGCTCAAATTCGAAAAAAATCAATTTTTGGTGAAAAATTCGATACGGGGGGTATACCCTAAAAATGAAAAATCCCAAACTTTGGAGGCCCATATCTCGGCTCCTATGAGCACTATCGGGAAAATTCCAACGGTTTTGTCTTAGTTTCGTCGTTCTGAATCCAACGAGACCATCCGCAAGGTCGTAGCTTTTACGATAGCCGAGATATGGCATTTTTGATGCCCATTTTTGGCCTCAAAAACGGGGTCAAAAATTGACTTTTTTCCGAATTTTCAAAGTGCTATAATTTCAGTTGTTCTGGTCGAATTCCGTTATAACCCGGTGTTTTCGTAATGTAGGTGATGGGAATAAGCCGCTAATAGGGGTTTCTATAGCTACTTTCGGGTTTCAAGAAAATCGATTTTTCGCATTTTTAAAGTGCTATAACTCCCTTAGTTTTTCTCGAAACTCATTATAACCCGGTGTTTTCGTGTTGTAGGTGATGGGAACAAGCCGCTGGTATAGTTAGCTCAAATTCGAAAAAAATCAATTTTTGGTGAAAAAATTTGATACGGGGGGATATACCCGAAAAATGAAAAAACCCAAACTTTGAAGGTCGATATCTCGGCTTCTATGGATATTTTTGATGCCCATATTTGTCCTCAAAAACGGACGTCGAAAACGACTTTTTCAGGATTTTCAAAGTGCTCTCATTCCCTTAGTTCTGCTCGGATCCTGTTATAACCCGATGTTTTCGTAATCTAGGTGACCCAAATAAGACGCTGGTATACTTAGTTTGATTTCGAAAAAAATCAATTTTTGGTGAAAAAATTCGATACGGGGGAGTATACCCGAAAAATGAAAAAACCCAAACTTTGAAGGTCGATATCTCGGCTTCTATGGGAGCCATCGGGAAAATTCCAACGGTTTTGTCGTAGTTTCGTCATTTTGAATCCAACGAGACCATCCGCAAGGTCGTAGCTCTTACGATAGCTGAGATATGGCATTTTTGATGCCCATTTTTGGCCTCAAAAACGGACGTCGAAAACGACTTTTTCAGGATTTTCAAAGTGCTCTCATTCCCTTAGTTCTGCTCGGATCCTGTTATAACCCGGTGTTTTCGTAATCTAGGTGATCCAAATAAGACGCTGGTATACTTAGTTTGATTTCGAAAAAAATCAATTTTTGGTGAAAAATTCGATACGGGGGGGTATACCCGAAAAATGAAAAAACCCAAACTTTGAAGGTCGATATCTCGGCTTCTATGGGAGCTATCGGGAAAATTCCAACGGTTTTGTCTTAGTTTTGTCATTCTGAATCCAACGAGACCATCCGCAAGGTCGTAGCTCTTACGATAGCCGAGATATGGCATTTTTGATACCCATTTTTTGCCTCAAAAACGGACGTCGAAAACGACTTTTTCAGGATTTTCAAAGTGCTCTCATTCCCTTAGTTCTGCTCGGATCCTGTTATAACCCGGTGTTTTCGTAATCTAGGTGATCCAAATAAGACGCTGGTATACTTAGTTTGATTTCGAAAAAAATCAATTTTTGGTGAAAAATTCGATACGGGGGGGTATACCCGAAAAATGAAAAAACCCAAACTTTGAAGGTCGATATCTCGGCTTCTATGGGAGCTATCGGGAAAATTCCAACGGTTTTGTCTTAGTTTCGTCATTCTAAATCCAACGAGACCATCCGCAAGGTCGTAGCTCTTACGATAGCTGAGATATGGCATTTTTGATGCCCATTTTTGGCCTCAAAAACGGACGTCGAAAACGACTTTTTCAGGATTTTCAAAGTGCTCTCATTCCCTTAGTTCTGCTCGGATCCTGTTATAACCCGGTGTTTTCGTAATCTAGGTGATCCAAATAAGACGCTGGTATACTTAGTTTGATTTCGAAAAAAATCAATTTTTGGTGAAAAATTCGATACGGGGGGGTATACCCGAAAAATGAAAAAACCCAAACTTTGAAGGTCGATATCTCGGCTTCTATGGGAGCTATCGGGAAAATTCCAACGGTTTTGTCTTAGTTTTGTCATTCTGAATCCAACGAGACCATCCGCAAGGTCGTAGCTCTTACGATAGCCGAGATATGGCATTTTTGATACCCATTTTTTGCCTCAAAAACGGACGTCGAAAACGACTTTTTCTGGATTTTCAAAGTGCTCTCATTCCCTTAGTTCTGCTCGGATCCTGTTATAACCCGGTGTTTTCGTAATCTAGGTGATCCAAATAAGACGCTGGTATACTTAGTTTGATTTCGAAAAAAATCAATTTTTGGTGAAAAATTCGATAGGGGGGGGTATACCCGAAAAATGAAAAAACCCAAACTTTGAAGGTCGATATCTCGGCTTCTATGGGAGCTATCGGGAAAATTCCAACGGTTTTGTCTTAGTTTCGTCATTCTGAATCCAACGAGACCATCCGCAAGGTCGTAGCTCTTACGATAGCCGAGATATGGCATTTTTGATGCCCATTTTTGGCCTCAAAAACGGACTTCGAAAACGACTTTTTCAGGATTTTCAAAGTGCTCTCATTCCCTTAGTTCCGCTCGGATCCTGTTATAACCCGGTGTTTTCGTAATCTAGGTGATCCAAATAAGACGCTGGTATACTTAGTTTGATTTCGAAAAAAATCAATTTTTGGTGAAAAATTCGATACGGGGGGGGGGTATACCCGAAAAATGAAAAAAACCCAAACTTTGAAGGTCGATATCTCGGCTTCTATGGGAGCTATCGGGAAAATTCCAACGGTTTTGTCTTAGTTTCGTCATTCTAAATCCAACGAGACCATCCGCAAGGTCGTAGCTCTTACGATAGCCGAGATATGGCATTTTTGATACCCATTTTTTGCCTCAAAAACGAACGTCGAAAACGACTTTTTCATGATTTTCAAAGTGCTCTCATTCCCTTAGTTCTGCTCGGATCCTGTTATAACCCGGTGTTTTTCGTAATCTAGGTGATCCAAATAAGACGCTGGTATACTTAGTTTGATTTCGAAAAAAATCAATTTTTGGTGAAAAATTCGATACGGGGGGTATACCCGAAATATGAAAAAACCCAAACTTTGAAGGTCGATATCTCGGCTTCTATGGGAGCTATCGGGAAAATTCCAACGGTTTTGTCTTAGTTTCGTCATTCTAAATCCAACGAGACCATCCGCAAGGTCGTAGCTCTTACGATATCCGAGATATGGCATTTTTGATGCCCATTTTTGGCCTCAAAAACGGACGTCGAAAACGACTTATTCAGCATTTTCAAAGTGCTCTCATTCCCTTAGTTCTGCTCGGATCCTGTTATAACCCGGTGTTTTCGTAATCAAGGTGATCCAAATAAGACGCTGGTATACTTAGTTTGATTTCGAAAAAAATCAATTTTTGGTGAAAAATTCGATACGGGGGGGTATACCCGAAAAATGAAAAAAACCCAAACTTTGAAGGTCGATATCTCGGCTTCTATGGGAGCTATCGGGAAAATTCCAACGGTTTTGTCTTAGTTTCGTCATTCTAAATCCAACGAGACCATCCGCAAGGTCGTAGCTCTTACGATATCCGAGATATGGCATTTTTGATGCCCATTTTTGGCCTCAAAAACGGACGTCGAAAACGACTTATTCAGCATTTTCAAAGTGCTCTCATTCCCTTAGTTCTGCTCGGATCCTGTTATAACCCGGTGTTTTCGTAATCAAGGTGATCCAAATAAGACGCTGGTATACTTAGTTTGATTTCGAAAAAAATCAATTTTTGGTGAAAAATTCGATACGGGGGGGTATACCCGAAAAATGAAAAAACCCAAACTTTGAAGGTCGATATCTCAGCTTCTATGGGAGCTATCGGGAAAATTCCAAACGGTTTTCTCTTAGATTCGTCATTCTAAATCCAACGAGACCATCCGCAAGGGTCGTAGCTCTTACGATAGCCGAGATATGGCATTTTTGATACCCATTTTTTGCCTCAAAAACGGACGTCGAAAACGACTTTTTCAGGATTTTCAAAGTGCTCTCATTCCCTTAGTTCTGCTCGGATCCTGTTATAACCCGGTGTTTTCGTAATCAAGGTGATCCAAATAAGACGCTGGTATACTTAGTTTGATTTCGAAAAAAATCAATTTTTGGTGAAAAATTCGATACGGGGGGGTATACCCGAAAAATGAAAAAACCCAAACTTTGAAGGTCGATATCTCGGCTTCTATGGGAGCTATCGGGAAAATTCCAACGGTTTTGTCTTAGTTTCGTCATTCTGAATCCAACGAGACCATCCGCAAGGTCGTAGCTCTTACATTAGCCGAGATATGGCATTTTTGATGCCCATTTTTGGCCTCAAAAACGGACTTCGAAAACGACTTTTTCATGATTTTCAAAGTGCTCTCATTCCCTTAGTTCTGCTCGGATCCTGTTATAACCCAGTGTTTTCGTAATCTAGGTGATCCAAATAAGACGCTGGTATACTTAGTTTGATTTCGAAAAAAATCAATTTTTGGGGAAAAATTCGATACGGGGGGGTATACCCGAAAAATGAAAAAACCCAAACTTTGAAGGTCGATATCTCGGCTTCTATGGGAGCTATCGGGAAAATTCCAACGGTTTTCTCTTAGATTCGTCATTCTAAATCCAACGAGACCATCCGCAAGGTCGTAGCTCTTACGATAGCCGAGATATGGCATTTTTGATGCCCATTTTTTGCCTCAAAAACGGACGTCGAAAACGACTTATTCAGCATTTTCAAAGTGCTCTCATTCCCTTAGTTCTGCTCGGATCCTGTTATAACCCGGTGTTTTCGTAATCAAGGTGATCCAAATAAGACGCTGGTATACTTAGTTTGATTTCGAAAAAAATCAATTTTTGGTGAAAAATTCGATACGGGGGGGTATACCCGAAAAATGAAAAAACCCAAACTTTGAAGGTCGATATCTCGGCTTCTATGGGAGCTATCGGGAAAATTCCAACGGTTTTCTCTTAGATTCGTCATTCTAAATCCAACGAGACCATCCGCAAGGTCGTAGCTCTTACGATAGCCGAGATATGGCATTTTTGATGCCCATTTTTGGCCTCAAAAACGGACTTCGAAAACGACTTTTTCAGGATTTTCAAAGTGCTCTCATTCCCTTAGTTCCGCTCGGATCCTGTTATAACCCGGTGTTTTCGTAATCTAGGTGATCCAAATAAGACGCTGGTATACTTAGTTTGATTTCGAAAAAAATCAATTTTTGGTGAAAAATTCGATACAGGGGGGTATACCCGAAAAATGAAAAAACCCAAACTTTGAAGGTCGATATCTCGGCTTCTATGGGAGCTATCGGGAAAATTCCAACGGTTTTCTCTTAGATTCGTCATTCTAAATCCAACGAGACCATCCGCAAGGTCGTAGCTCTTACGATATCCGAGATATGGCATTTTTGATGCCCATTTTTGGCCTCAAAAACGGACGTCGAAAACGACTTATTCAGCATTTTCAAAGTGCTCTCATTCCCTTAGTTCTGCTCGGATCCTGTTATAACCCGGTGTTTTTATAATCTAGGTGATCCAAATAAGACGCTGGTATACTTAGTTTGATTTCGAAAAAAATCAATTTTTGGTGAAAAATTCGATACAGGGGGGTATACCCGAAAAATGAAAAAACCCAAACTTTGAAGGTCGATATCTCGGCTTCTATGGGAGCTATCGGGAAAATTCCAACGGTTTTGTCTTAGTTTCGTCATTCTAAATCCAACGAGACCATCCGCAAGGTCGTAGCTCTTACGATATCCGAGATATGGCATTTTTGATGCCCATTTTTGGCCTCAAAAACGGACGTCGAAAACGACTTATTCAGCATTTTCAAAGTGCTCTCATTCCCTTAGTTCTGCTCGGATCCTGTTATAACCCGGTGTTTTCATAATCTAGGTGATCCAAATAAGACGCTGGTATACTTAGTTTGATTTCGAAAAAAATCAATTTTTGGTGAAAAATTCGATACAGGGGGGTATACCCGAAAAATGAAAAAACCCAAACTTTGAAGGTCGATATCTCGGCTTCTATGGGAGCTATCGGGAAAATTCCAACGGTTTTCTCTTAGATTCGTCATTCTAAATCCAACGAGACCATCCGCAAGGTCGTAGCTCTTACGATATCCGAGATATGGCATTTTTGATGCCCATTTTTGACCTCAAAAACGGACGTCGAAAACGACTTTTTCATGATTTTCAAAGTGCTCTCATTCCCTTAGTTCTGCTCGGATCCTGTTATAACCCGGTGTTTTCATAATCTAGGTGATCCAAATAAGACGCTGGTATACTTAGTTTGATTTCGAAAAAAATCAATTTTTGGTGAAAAATTCGATACAGGGGGGTATACCCGAAAAATGAAAAAACCCAAACTTTGAAGGTCGATATCTCGGCTTCTATGGGAGCTATCGGGAAAATTCCAACGGTTTTCTCTTAGATTCGTCATTCTAAATCCAACGAGACCATCCGCAAGGTCGTAGCTCTTACGATAGCCGAGATATGGCATTTTTGATGCCCATTTTTTGCCTCAAAAACGGACGTCGAAAACGACTTATTCAGCATTTTCAAAGTGCTCTCATTCCCTTAGTTCTGCTCGGATCCTGTTATAACCCGGTGTTTTCGTAATCAAGGTGATCCAAATAAGACGCTGGTATACTTAGTTTGATTTCGAAAAAAATCAATTTTTGGTGAAAAATTCGATACGGGGGGGTATACCCGAAAAATGAAAAAACCCAAACTTTGAAGGTCGATATCTCGGCTTCTATGGGAGCTATCGGGAAAATTCCAACGGTTTTCTCTTAGATTCGTCATTCTAAATCCAACGAGACCATCCGCAAGGTCGTAGCTCTTACGATAGCCGAGATATGGCATTTTTGATGCCCATTTTTGGCCTCAAAAACGGACTTCGAAAACGACTTTTTCAGGATTTTCAAAGTGCTCTCATTCCCTTAGTTCCGCTCGGATCCTGTTATAACCCGGTGTTTTCGTAATCTAGGTGATCCAAATAAGACGCTGGTATACTTAGTTTGATTTCGAAAAAAATCAATTTTTGGTGAAAAATTCGATACAGGGGGGTATACCCGAAAAATGAAAAAACCCAAACTTTGAAGGTCGATATCTCGGCTTCTATGGGAGCTATCGGGAAAATTCCAACGGTTTTCTCTTAGATTCGTCATTCTAAATCCAACGAGACCATCCGCAAGGTCGTAGCTCTTACGATATCCGAGATATGGCATTTTTGATGCCCATTTTTGGCCTCAAAAACGGACGTCGAAAACGACTTATTCAGCATTTTCAAAGTGCTCTCATTCCCTTAGTTCTGCTCGGATCCTGTTATAACCCGGTGTTTTCATAATCTAGGTGATCCAAATAAGACGCTGGTATACTTAGTTTGATTTCGAAAAAAATCAATTTTTGGTGAAAAATTCGATACAGGGGGGTATACCCGAAAAATGAAAAAACCCAAACTTTGAAGGTCGATATCTCGGCTTCTATGGGAGCTATCGGGAAAATTCCAACGGTTTTGTCTTAGTTTCGTCATTCTAAATCCAACGAGACCATCCGCAAGGTCGTAGCTCTTACGATATCCGAGATATGGCATTTTTGATGCCCATTTTTGGCCTCAAAAACGGACGTCGAAAACGACTTATTCAGCATTTTCAAAGTGCTCTCATTCCCTTAGTTCTGCTCGGATCCTGTTATAACCCGGTGTTTTCATAATCTAGGTGATCCAAATAAGACGCTGGTATACTTAGTTTGATTTCGAAAAAAATCAATTTTTGGTGAAAAATTCGATACAGGGGGGTATACCCGAAAAATGAAAAAACCCAAACTTTGAAGGTCGATATCTCGGCTTCTATGGGAGCTATCGGGAAAATTCCAACGGTTTTGTCTTAGTTTCGTCATTCTAAATCCAACGAGACCATCCGCAAGGTCGTAGCTCTTACGATATCCGAGATATGGCATTTTTGATGCCCATTTTTGGCCTCAAAAACGGACGTCGAAAACGACTTATTCAGCATTTTCAAAGTGCTCTCATTCCCTTAGTTCTGCTCGGATCCTGTTATAACCCGGTGTTTTCGTAATCAAGGTGATCCAAATAAGACGCTGGTATACTTAGTTTGATTTCGAAAAAAATCAATTTTTGGTGAAAAATTCGATACGGGGGGGTATACCCGAAAAATGAAAAAACCCAAACTTTGAAGGTCGATATCTCGGCTTCTATGGGAGCTATCGGGAAAATTCCAACGGTTTTGTCTTAGTTTCGTCATTCTGAATCCAACGAGACCATCCGCAAGGTCGTAGCTCTTACATTAGCCGAGATATGGCATTTTTGATGCCCATTTTTGGCCTCAAAAACGGACTTCGAAAACGACTTTTTCATGATTTTCAAAGTGCTCTCATTCCCTTAGTTCTGCTCGGATCCTGTTATAACCCAGTGTTTTCGTAATCTAGGTGATCCAAATAAGACGCTGGTATACTTAGTTTGATTTCGAAAAAAATCAATTTTTGGGGAAAAATTCGATACGGGGGGGTATACCCGAAAAATGAAAAAACCCAAATTTTGAAGGTCGATATCTCGGCTTCTATGGGAGCTATCGGGAAAATTCCAACGGTTTTGTCTTAGTTTCGTCATTCTAAATCCAACGAGACCATCCGCAAGGTCGTAGCTCTTACGATAGCCGAGATATGGCATTTTTGATACCCATTTTTGACCTCAAAAACGGACGTCGAAAACGACTTTTTCATGATTTTCAAAGTGCTCTCATTCCCTTAGTTCTGCTCGGATCCTGTTATAACCCGGTGTTTTCGTAATCTAGGTGATCCAAATAAGACGCTGGTATACTTAGTTTGATTTCGAAAAAAATCAATTTTTGGTGAAAAATTCGATACGGGGGGGTATACCCGAAAAATGAAAAAACCCAAATTTTGAAGGTCGATATCTCGGCTTCTATGGGAGCTATCGGGAAAATTCCAACGGTTTTGTCTTAGTTTCGTCATTCTAAATCCAACGAGACCATCCGCAAGGTCGTAGCTCTTACGATAGCCGAGATATGGCATTTTTGATACCCATTTTTTGCCTCAAAAACGGACGTCGAAAACGACTTTTTCAGGATTTTCAAAGTGCTCTCATTCCCTTAGTTCTGCTCGGATCCTGTTATAACCCGGTGTTTTCGTAATCTAGGTGATCCAAATAAGACGCTGGTATACTTAGTTTGATTTCGAAAAAAATCAATTTTTGGTGAAAAATTCGATACGGGGGGGTATACCCGAAAAATGAAAAAACCCAAACTTTGAAGGTCGATATCTCAGCTTCTATGGGAGCTATCGGGAAAATTCCAACGGTTTTGTCTTAGTTTTGTCATTCTGAATCCAACGAGACCATCCGCAAGGTCGTAGCTCTTACGATAGCCGAGATATGGCATTTTTGATACCCATTTTTTGCCTCAAAAACGGACGTCGAAAACGACTTTTTCTGGATTTTCAAAGTGCTCTCATTCCCTTAGTTCTGCTCGGATCCTGTTATAACCCGGTGTTTTCGTAATCTAGGTGATCCAAATAAGACGCTGGTATACTTAGTTTGATTTCGAAAAAAATCAATTTTTGGTGAAAAATTCGATAGGGGGGGGTATACCCGAAAAATGAAAAAACCCAAACTTTGAAGGTCGATATCTCGGCTTCTATGGGAGCTATCGGGAAAATTCCAACGGTTTTGTCTTAGTTTCGTCATTCTGAATCCAACGAGACCATCCGCAAGGTCGTAGCTCTTACGATAGCCGAGATATGGCATTTTTGATGCCCATTTTTGGCCTCAAAAACGGACTTCGAAAACGACTTTTTCAGGATTTTCAAAGTGCTCTCATTCCCTTAGTTCCGCTCGGATCCTGTTATAACCCGGTGTTTTCGTAATCTAGGTGATCCAAATAAGACGCTGGTATACTTAGTTTGATTTCGAAAAAAATCAATTTTTGGTGAAAAATTCGAAACGGGGGGGTATACCCGAAAAATTAAAAAACCCAAACTTTGAAGGTCGATATCTCGGCTTCTATGGGAGCTATCGGGAAAATTCCAACGGTTTTGTCTTAGTTTCGTCATTCTAAATCCAACGAGACCATCCGCAAGGTCGTAGCTCTTACATTAGCCGAGATATGGCATTTTTGATACCCATTTTTTGCCTCAAAAACGGACGTCGAAAACGACTTTTTCAGGATTTTCAAAGTGCTCTCATTCCCTTAGTTCTGCTCGGATCCTGTTATAACCCGGTGTTTTCGTAATCTAGGTGATCCAAATAAGACGCTGGTATACTTAGTTTGATTTCGAAAAAAATCAATTTTTGGTGAAAAATTCGATACGGGGGGGGGGTATACCCGAAAAATGAAAAAACCCAAACTTTGAAGGTCGATATCTCGGCTTCTATGGGAGCTATCGGGAAAATTCCAACGGTTTTGTCTTAGTTTCGTCATTCTAAATCCAACGAGACCATCCGCAAGGTCGTAGCTCTTACGATAGCCGAGATATGGCATTTTTGATACCCATTTTTTGCCTCAAAAACGAACGTCGAAAACGACTTTTTCATGATTTTCAAAGTGCTCTCATTCCCTTAGTTCTGCTCGGATCCTGTTATAACCCGGTGTTTTCGTAATCTAGGTGATCCAAATAAGACGCTGGTATACTTAGTTTGATTTCGAAAAAAATCAATTTTTGGTGAAAAATTCGATACGGGGGGGTATACCCGAAATATGAAAAAACCCAAACTTTGAAGGTCGATATCTCGGCTTCTATGGGAGCTATCGGGAAAATTCCAACGGTTTTGTCTTAGTTTCGTCATTCTAAATCCAACGAGACCATCCGCAAGGTCGTAGCTCTTACGATAGCCGAGATATGGCATTTTTGATACCCATTTTTTGCCTCAAAAACGGACGTCGAAAACGAATTTTTCAGGATTTTCAAAGTGCTCTCATTCCCTTAGTTCTGCTCGGATCCTGTTATAACCCGGTGTTTTCGTAATCTAGGTGATCCAAATAAGACGCTGGTATACTTAGTTTGATTTCGAAAAAAATCAATTTTTGGTGAAAAATTCGATACAGGGGGGTATACCCGAAAAATGAAAAAAACCCAAACTTTGAAGGTCGATATCTCGGCTTCTATGGGAGCTATCGGGAAAATTCCAACGGTTTTGTCTTAGTTTCGTCATTCTAAATCCAACGAGACTATCCGCAAGGTCGTAGCTCTTACGATATCCGAGATATGGCATTTTTGATGCCCATTTTTGGCCTCAAAAACGGACGTCGAAAACGACTTATTCAGCATTTTCAAAGTGCTCTCATTCCCTTAGTTCTGCTCGGATCCTGTTATAACCCGGTGTTTTCGTAATCAAGGTGATCCAAATAAGACGCTGGTATACTTAGTTTGATTTCGAAAAAAATCAATTTTTGGTGAAAAATTGGATACGGGGGGTATACCCGAAAAATGAAAAAACCCAAACTTTGAAGGTCGATATCTCGGCTTCTATGGGAGCTATCGGGAAAATTCCAACGGTTTTGTCTTAGTTTCGTCATTCTGAATCCAACGAGACCATCCGCAAGGTCGTAGCTCTTACATTAGCCGAGATATGGCATTTTTGATGCCCATTTTTGGCCTCAAAAACGGACTTCGAAAACGACTTTTTCAGGATTTTCAAAGTGCTCTCATTCCCTTAGTTCTGCTCGGATCCTGTTATAACCCGGTGTTTTCGTAATCAAGGTGATCCAAATAAGACGCTGGTATACTTAGTTTGATTTCGAAAAAAATCAATTTTTGGTGAAAAATTCGATACGGGGGGGTATACCCGAAAAATGAAAAAACCCAAACTTTGAAGGTCGATATCTCGGCTTCTATGGGAGCTATCGGGAAAATTCCAACGGTTTTGTCTTAGTTTCGTCATTCTGAATCCAACGAGACCATCCGCAAGGTCGTAGCTCTTACATTAGCCGAAATATGGCATTTTTGATGCCCATTTTTGGCCTCAAAAACGGACTTCGAAAACGACTTTTTCATGATTTTCAAAGTGCTCTCATTCCCTTAGTTCTGCTCGGATCCTGTTATAACCCGGTGTTTTCGTAATCTAGGTGATTCAAATAAGACGCTGGTATACTTAGTTTGATTTCGAAAAAAATCAATTTTTGGGGAAAAATTCGATACGGGGGGGTATACCCGAAAAATGAAAAAACCCAAATTTTGAAGGTCGATATCTCGGCTTCTATGGGAGCTATCGGGAAAATTCCAACGGTTTTGTCTTAGTTTCGTCATTCTAAATCCAACGAGACCATCCGCAAGGTCGTAGCTCTTACGATAGCCGAGATATGGCATTTTTGATGCCCATTTTTGGCCTCAAAAACGGACGTCGAAAACGACTTTTTCAGGATTTTCAAAGTGCTCTCATTCCCTTAGTTCTGCTCGGATCCTGTTATAACCCGGTGTTTTCGTAATCTAGGTGACCCAAATAAGACGCTGGTATACTTAGTTTGATTTCGACAAAAATCAATTTTTGGTGAAAAAATTCGATACGGGGGGGTATACCCGAAAAATGAAAAAACCCAAACTTTGAAGGTCGATATCTCGGCTTCTATGGGAGCTATCGGGAAAATTTTAACGGTTTTGTCTTAGTTTCGTCGTTGTGAATCCAACGAGACCACCCGCAAGGTCCTAGCTTTTCTAATAGCTGAGATATGGCATTTTTGATGCCCATTTTTGGCCTCAAAAACGGACGTCGAAAACGACTTTTTCAGGATTTTCAAAGTGCTCTCATTCCCTTAGTTCTACTCGGATCCTGTTATAACCCGGTGTTTTCGTAATCTAGGTGACCCAAATAAGACGCTGGTATACTTAGTTTGATTTCGACAAAAATCAATTTTTGGTGAAAAAATTCGATAGGGGGGGGTATACCCGAAAAATGAAAAAACCCAAACTTTGAAGGTCGATATCTCAGCTTCTATGGGACCTATCGGGAAAATTTTAACGGTTTTGTCTTAGTTTCGTCGTTGTGAATCCAACGAGACCACCCGCAAGGTCGTAGCTCTTACGATAGCCGAGATATGGCATTTTTGATGCCCATTTTTGGCCTCAAAAACGGACGTCGAAAACGACTTTTTCAGGATTTTCAAAGTGCTCTCATTCCCTTAGTTCTGCTCGGATCCTGTTATAACCCGGTGTTTTCGTAATCTAGGTGACCCAAATAAGACGCTGGTATACTTAGTTTGATTTCGACAAAAATCAATTTTTGGTGAAAAAATTCGATAGGGGAGGGTATACCCGAAAAATGAAAAAACCCAAACTTTGAAGGTCGATATCTCGGCTTCTATGGGACCTATCGGGAAAATTTTAACGGTTTTGTCTTAGTTTCGTCGTTGTGAATCCAACGAGACCACCCGCAATGTCGTAGCTCTTACGATAGCCGAGATATGGCATTTTTGATGCCCATTTTTGGCCTCAAAAACGGACGTCGAAAACGACTTTTTCAGGATTTTCAAAGTGCTCTCATTCCCTTAGTTCTGCTCGGATCCTGTTATAACCCGGTGTTTTCGTAATCTAGGTGACCCAAATAAGACGCTGGTATACTTAGTTTGATTTCGACAAAAATCAATTTTTGGTGAAAAAATTCGATAGGGGAGGGTATACCCGAAAAATGAAAAAACCCAAACTTTGAAGGTCGATATCTCAGCTTCTATGGGACCTATCGGGAAAATTTTAACGGTTTTGTCTTAGTTTCGTCGTTGTGAATCCAACGAGACCACCCGCAAGGTCGTAGCTCTTACGATAGCCGAGATATGGCATTTTTGATGCCCATTTTTGGCCTCAAAAACGGACGTCGAAAACGACTTTTTCAGGATTTTCAAAGTGCTCTCATTCCCTTAGTTCTGCTCGGATCCTGTTATAACCCGGTGTTTTCGTAATCTAGGTGACCCAAATAAGACGCTGGTATACTTAGTTTGATTTCGACAAAAATCAATTTTTGGTGAAAAAATTCGATAGGGGGGGGTATACCCGAAAAATGAAAAAACCCAAACTTTGAAGGTCGATATCTCGGCTTTTATGGGACCTATCTGGAAAATTTTAACGGTTTTGTCTTAGTTTCGTCGTTGTAAATCCAACGAGACCACCCGCAAGGTCGTAGCTCTTACGATAGCCGAGATATGGCATTTTTGATGCCCATTTTTGGCCTCAAAAACGGACGTCGAAAACGACTTTTTCAGGATTTTCAAAGTGCTCTCATTCCCTTAGTTCTGCTCGGATCCTGTTATAACCCGGTGTTTTCGTAATCTAGGTGACCCAAATAAGACGCTGGTATACTTAGTTTGATTTCGACAAAAATCAATTTTTGGTGAAAAAATTCGATAGGGGAGGGTATACCCGAAAAATGAAAAAACCCAAACTTTGAAGGTCGATATCTCGGCTTCTATGGGACCTATCGGGAAAATTTTAACGGTTTTGTCTTAGTTTCGTCGTTGTGAATCCAACGAGACCACCCGCAATGTCGTAGCTCTTACGATAGCCGAGATATGGCATTTTTGATGCCCATTTTTGGCCTCAAAAACGGACGTCGAAAACGACTTTTTCAGGATTTTCAAAGTGCTCTCATTCCCTTAGTTCTGCTCGGATCCTGTTATAACCCGGTGTTTTCGTAATCTAGGTGACCCAAATAAGACGCTGGTATACTTAGTTTGATTTCGACAAAAATCAATTTTTGGTGAAAAAATTCGATACGGGGGGGTATACCCGAAAAATGAAAAAACCCAAACTTTGAAGGTGGATATCTCGGCTTCTATGGGAGCTATCGGGAAAATTTTAACGGTTTTGTCTTAGTTTCGTCGTTGTGAATCCAACGAGACCACCCGCAAGGTCCTAGCTTTTCTAATAGCTGAGATATGGCATTTTTGATGCCCATTTTTGGCCTCAAAAACGGACGTCGAAAACGACTTTTTCAGGATTTTCAAAGTGCTCTCATTCCCTTAGTTCTACTCGGATCCTGTTATAACCCGGTGTTTTCGTAATCTAGGTGACCCAAATAAGACGCTGGTATACTTAGTTTGATTTCGACAAAAATCAATTTTTGGTGAAAAAATTCGATAGGGGGGGGTATACCCGAAAAATGAAAAAACCCAAACTTTGAAGGTCGATATCTCAGCTTCTATGGGACCTATCGGGAAAATTTTAACGGTTTTGTCTTAGTTTCGTCGTTGTGAATCCAACGAGACCACCCGCAAGGTCGTAGCTCTTACGATAGCCGAGATATGGCATTTTTGATGCCCATTTTTGGCCTCAAAAACGGACGTCGAAAACGACTTTTTCAGGATTTTCAAAGTGCTCTCATTCCCTTAGTTCTGCTCGGATCCTGTTATAACCCGGTGTTTTCGTAATCTAGGTGACCCAAATAAGACGCTGGTATACTTAGTTTGATTTCGACAAAAATCAATTTTTGGTGAAAAAATTCGATAGGGGGGGGTATACCCGAAAAATGAAAAAACCCAAACTTTGAAGGTCGAAATCTCAGCTTCTATGGGACCTATCGGGAAAATTTTAACGGTTTTGTCTTAGTTTCGTCGTTGTGAATCCAACGAGACCACCCGCAAGGTCGTAGCTCTTACGATAGCCGAGATATGGCATTTTTGATGCCCATTTTTGGCCTCAAAAACGGACGTCGAAAACGACTTTTTCAGGATTTTCAAAGTGCTCTCATTCCCTTAGTTCTGCTCGGATCCTGTTATAACCCGGTGTTTTCGTAATCTAGGTGACCCAAATAAGACGCTGGTATACTTAGTTTGATTTCGACAAAAATCAATTTTTGGTGAAAAAATTCGATACGGGGGGGTATACCCGAAAAATGAAAAAACCCAAACTTTGAAGGTGGATATCTCGGCTTCTATGGGAGCTATCGGGAAAATTTTAACGGTTTTGTCTTAGTTTCGTCGTTGTGAATCCAACGAGACCACCCGCAAGGTCGTAGCTCTTACGATAGCCGAGATATGGCATTTTTGATGCCCATTTTTGGCCTCAAAAACGGACGTCGAAAACGACTTTTTCAGGATTTTCAAAGTGCTCTCATTCCCTTAGTTCTGCTCGGATCCTGTTATAACCCGGTGTTTTCGTAATCTAGGTGACCCAAATAAGACGCTGGTATACTTAGTTTGATTTCGACAAAAATCAATTTTTGGTGAAAAAGTTCGATAGGGGGGGGTATACCCGAAAAATGAAAAAACCCAAACTTTGAAGGTCGATATCTCGGCTTCTATGGGACCTATCTGGAAAATTTTAACGGTTTTGTCTTAGTTTCGTCATTCTAAATCCAACGAGACCATCCGCAAGGTCGTAGCTCTTACGATAGCCGAGATATGGCATTTTTGATACCCATTTTTTGCCTCAAAAACGGACGTCGAAAACGACTTTTTCAGGATTTTCAAAGTGCTCTCATTCCCTTAGTTCTGCTCGGATCCTGTTATAACCCGGTGTTTTCGTAATCTAGGTGATCCAAATAAGACGCTGGTATACTTAGTTTGATTTCGAAAAAAATCAATTTTTGGTGAAAAATTCGATACGGGGGGGGTATACCCGAAAAATGAAAAAACCCAAACTTTGAAGGTCGATATCTCAGCTTCTATGGGAGCTATCGGGAAAATTCCAACGGTTTTTGTCTAGTTTTGTCATTCTGAATCCAACGAGACCATCCGCAAGGTCGTAGCTCTTACGATAGCCGAGATATGGCATTTTTGATACCCATTTTTTGCCTCAAAAACGGACGTCGAAAACGACTTTTTCTGGATTTTCAAAGTGCTCTCATTCCCTTAGTTCTGCTCGGATCCTGTTATAACCCGGTGTTTTCGTAATCTAGGTGATCCAAATAAGACGCTGGTATACTTAGTTTGATTTCGAAAAAAATCAATTTTTGGTGAAAAATTCGATAGGGGGGGGTATACCCGAAAAATGAAAAAAACCCAAACTTTGAAGGTCGATATCTCGGCTTCTATGGGAGCTATCGGGAAAATTCCAACGGTTTTGTCTTAGTTTCGTCATTCTGAATCCAACGAGACCATCCGCAAGGTCGTAGCTCTTACGATAGCCGAGATATGGCATTTTTGATGCCCATTTTTGGCCTCAAAAACGGACTTCGAAAACGACTTTTTCAGGATTTTCAAAGTGCTCTCATTCCCTTAGTTCCGCTCGGATCCTGTTATAACCCGGTGTTTTCGTAATCTAGGTGATCCAAATAAGACGCTGGTATACTTAGTTTGATTTCGAAAAAAAATCAATTTTTGGTGAAAAATTCGAAACGGGGGGGTATACCCGAAAAATTAAAAAACCCAAACTTTGAAGGTCGATATCTCGGCTTCTATGGGAGCTATCGGGAAAATTCCAACGGTTTTGTCTTAGTTTCGTCATTCTAAATCCAACGAGACCATCCGCAAGGTCGTAGCTCTTACATTAGCCGAGATATGGCATTTTTGATACCCATTTTTTGCCTCAAAAAACGGACGTCGAAAACGACTTTTTCAGGATTTTCAAAGTGCTCTCATTCCCTTAGTTCTGCTCGGATCCTGTTATAACCCGGTGTTTTCGTAATCTAGGTGATCCAAATAAGACGCTGGTATACTTAGTTTGATTTCGAAAAAAATCAATTTTTGGTGAAAAATTCGATACGGGGGGGGGGGTATACCCGAAAAATGAAAAAACCCAAACTTTGAAGGTCGATATCTCGGCTTCTATGGGAGCTATCGGGAAAATTCCAACGGTTTTGTCTTAGTTTTCGTCATTCTAAATCCAACGAGACCATCCGCAAGGTCGTAGCTCTTACGATAGCCGAGATATGGCATTTTTGATACCCATTTTTTGCCTCAAAAACGAACGTCGAAAACGACTTTTTCATGATTTTCAAAGTGCTCTCATTCCCTTAGTTCTGCTCGGATCCTGTTATAACCCGGTGTTTTCGTAATCTAGGTGATCCAAATAAGACGCTGGTATACTTAGTTTGATTTCGAAAAAAATCAATTTTTGGTGAAAATTCGATACGGGGGGGTATACCCGAAATATGAAAAAACCCAAACTTTGAAGGTCGATATCTCGGCTTCTATGGGAGCTATCGGGAAAATTCCAACGGTTTTGTCTTAGTTTCGTCATTCTAAATCCAACGAGACCATCCGCAAGGTCGTAGCTCTTACGATAGCCGAGATATGGCATTTTTGATACCCATTTTTTGCCTCAAAAACGGACGTCGAAAACGAATTTTTCAGGATTTTCAAAGTGCTCTCATTCCCTTAGTTCTGCTCGGATCCTGTTATAACCCGGTGTTTTCGTAATCTAGGTGATCCAAATAAGACGCTGGTATACTTAGTTTGATTTCGAAAAAAATCAATTTTTGGTGAAAAATTCGATACAGGGGGGGTATACCCGAAAAATGAAAAAACCCAAACTTTGAAGGTCGATATCTCGGCTTCTATGGGAGCTATCGGGAAAATTCCAACGGTTTTGTCTTAGTTTCGTCATTCTAAATCCAACGAGACTATCCGCAAGGTCGTAGCTCTTACGATATCCGAGATATGGCATTTTTGATGCCCATTTTTGGCCTCAAAAACGGACGTCGAAAACGACTTATTCAGCATTTTCAAAGTGCTCTCATTCCCTTAGTTCTGCTCGGATCCTGTTATAACCCGGTGTTTTCGTAATCAAGGTGATCCAAATAAGACGCTGGTATACTTAGTTTGATTTCGAAAAAAATCAATTTTTGGTGAAAAATTGGATACGGGGGGTATACCCGAAAAATGAAAAAACCCAAACTTTTGAAGGTCGATATCTCGGCTTCTATGGGAGCTATCGGGAAAATTCCAACGGTTTTGTCTTAGTTTCGTCATTCTGAATCCAACGAGACCATCCGCAAGGTCGTAGCTCTTACATTAGCCGAGATATGGCATTTTTGATGCCCATTTTTGGCCTCAAAAACGGACTTCGAAAACGACTTTTTCAGGATTTTCAAAGTGCTCTCATTCCCTTAGTTCTGCTCGGATCCTGTTATACCCGGTGTTTTCGTAATCAAGGTGATCCAAATAAGACGCTGGTATACTTAGTTTGATTTCGAAAAAAATCAATTTTTGGTGAAAAATTCGATACGGGGGGGTATACCCGAAAAATGAAAAAACCCAAACTTTGAAGGTCGATATCTCGGCTTCTATGGGAGCTATCGGGAAAATTCCAACGGTTTTGTCTTAGTTTCGTCATTCTGAATCCAACGAGACCATCCGCAAGGTCGTAGCTCTTACATTAGCCGAGATATGGCATTTTTGATGCCCATTTTTGGCCTCAAAAACGGACTTCGAAAACGACTTTTTCAGGATTTTCAAAGTACTCTCACGAGATGTGTTTCTGCTCGGATCCTGTTATAACCCGGTGTTTTCGTAATCAAGGTGATCCAAATAAGACGCTGGTATACTTAGTTTGATTTCGAAAAAAATCAATTTTTGGTGAAAAAATTCGATACGGGGGGGTATACCCGAAAAATGAAAAAACCCAAACTTTGAAGGTCGATATCTCGGCTTCTATGGGAGCTATACTCTCACGAGATGTG